>NW_022436965.1:12652773-12668178 GCF_009761245.1 Sapajus apella | reverse complement strand
TGTGTGTGTGTGTGTGTGTGTGTGTGTGTGTGTGTGTGTGTGTGTGTGTGTGTATATTTGACCAGTACATATATATATGGAAACACCATTTATATACATTTATATATATATTATATATATACTGAAATAACATTTTATACATATATATATATACTGAAATACCATTTATGTACATTTAAACATCATACATTTTAATGGCATATTCTCAACACATAGTATGCACGTTTATGATATATCAAGGGGGAGAATAGGCATTGGGATGGGGCATGAAAAGGGAAACTGCAAAAATGAACTAACACATGGGCAAGACCACGAGCAGGTAGATGCCAAGAGCTCCTTAGGATGATGACTTCAATTTGCACCTGAGATCCGCACTAAAGAGAAAAGGGAGAGAGTGGCTCTGGACAGAGGTTTGAGGAGATCACCTTTGAGCTAAGAGCATGAATTTTCGTGTGGATAAATGTGGAAACATCTATCTTGTCCACTTAGCAGCCCTGTTTCTTTACATACTGATCACAAAATAAGTCATCTCTTAATGGCCAGATAAGTCATGCTCACACAAGCAAAGCAATGCTGTACTGAGTTTCATTATAAGAAGATATACCTACAGTACAGCCTGACACTCAAGAGTAATTCTTTCCAAGACCTTTATGAATCCCTCCAATTCACAAATAACCACTATGGCACATAATTTCCCCCATAATATGCATATACAATGAGTGAAAACAACATTTTTTCTTTGGGCGCCTGGGGGCAAGTTGCCTGACTCATTTACCAGCGCGCAACCCACCACTACGCTACAGCATCCCAGCCAGCGAGTGAAATTCTAATTCATGCTTCAGTAAAAATACAAATTACAATATATTTTAAACATGGAGGGTCATTTGCAAATAATGAGAAATGCAAATTCTAAATGAATGAAAGTCCAGGGAGCACTGTACCCTGATGAGCACTCTGCCGCCCTGGAAGAGTTACTGCAGCTTTTTAAAGTGTTTAATATCATCTCTGAAACAACGGAGGCCATGAGCAAACCCTGCTCATTTTGACTGACAATTTGGCCTGTGGCTCAGACCACTGACTCTAAGCAAATCATAGAAGATTGAAATTCTAAAAGAAGATGTTGATTTCAAGGCTTTTAATGATTCAAATTTTCAATCAGCAGTTTTTAGTTTTCTTTTTTCCAGCTCATTACCCACAGACTCCACGGATCAACCAATGTGCGCAGCCCATCTCCTCCTTAATTCCTCTAGTAATACAATCCTGTCTATCATTTTACCTAGCCCTCAAAACAAAGCCAAGATATACATGTTCATTTCACCTTCATTTACCTTGTCAGGATTCCAAAAGCTCAGGAAACAACATTAAAATGAAATCCCAGTATATCAGAAAGCTTCTAAAATGAAGCTGATCAAGCCAATTATTTCTTCACACAACCGAACTGATGATACATGGAATGCAGGCTGGCAGCTCTGGCTGTGACCAAAAAAAAGAGATGCATGGGAAAACAGAGGAAGAAGAGGAGACAGTCTTCAGCCTCAAGTCAGAGTTGTGTCCATCTCAGTGTCATTCCCCCTGGAAATCTGGAGATGAAAATAACATGGCTTTGAAACATACACAGGCTATTCAGAAAAGCAGCCGACAATTACAAGTGTGAAGCAGGACGCGGGAATAGGTTCCTACTATGTAAAACTGCATGTTATTGAATTGATTCAGTTGTCATTCAGAAAAGGTGATTTTCGAAATGAAGCTGGCAGGGAAATAGAGTAAAAATTCAGATAAAATTCATTTAAGTATTGCCACCGATATCTGTGAAACTAAAGGATTGCAGCTTGTGAAGGTAATGTCATTAAATAATGACACTGAAGGTCATTCCTTGTTACCCTTTTCTATAAATGATCCCACCTCTTCTTTGGCTCATTGACTGTCACTCAGCAGAGTCACTAGTTCACTGACTCCCCTGGAGCCAGGCAGGGCCAGCCAGGCTTTGGTAATATTCTGAAACTCCCATGTTGTCTTAAAGGTCTCCTAGAACCCATTTCCCATGTTCTATTCCCAACCGTGACCCACCCTCACCTCTGATGTCTCCCCTAAGATACTATTGACTGGGGGTTGACCAGTTGGGGGATCTGTAGCGAGCCAAAGCCCAACTTTAAGGCCTCCTGTGAGATAGACCACAGTAACACCAAGCAGGACTTCTATAGGTGTGTGGCAAACTTGTTCCATTAGGGTGATCTTGAGAGCCGAGCAGGGGTCAATCCTGGATTGTGTCTTATACATAGTAGATGCTCAGTAAAAATGTGTTTAATGATAGAAATAAAAATGAGCAATGGCAGTTCCCTGAAATAGCAGGAGACCAAGGGAAAAAACAGCAGTCAGCATTCCATTCTGCCAGGTCTGTCCACAGGAACAAAACCCCAGCTGGGAAGGGAGCACAGGGGACACAGCTCAGCTTCCTGGAGGACAGGGCTGGCAAGGAAGTAGCAGGTTTCCAGGACTTCAGCCAAGGAGGCTGGGGATCGGAATGGGGCTCCAATCCCAACAGGGAATGTGAGTGTCGAATGGGGCCAACTCAGCAAGCTTAGAGGGAACACGTGCAGGCTCCTCAGAACAGCACGGCCCGGGCAGGATCAACCAGGAGTGAGCAGGGGGCACTGCGGAGAAGGGGCCCTCAGGGCCTGCCCCGACTAGGGAGTGCCAACACCCTCTCCAGCTCTCATCTCCTGCATTTCAAAACTGGCTTCTGTTTGGCAGTTAATGCAAGCCCTGACCCTAGTGGAAAGATCACTGACAAGGAGGCCTCATCAGAAGCAGCAGACTCTAGTCCCAGCCCTGCCACACCCAGAATACACCCACAGGCAAGGATCAAGTCACAGATCCCTCCTCATAATTGGGAGCAATGATGAAATTTATTGGGGCATTTGAGGATAAAGGAGATTACACATATGGAAGTGCTCTGTAAAGAATGTAGCACTGTAAATGTTGGCTATTTGTGCATTAAGCAGTATTCCATGTTGAATCCAATGTTGAAACTGTCAAATTGAATTTTTTGGAATTATAGAAATAAAGCTTTAGTTTCTCATTCAATAAATTTTAAACATCAGGCAGGCAAATTGAGTTCTGTGAGGAGCGAGAGAGGCCTTCCCTGGGCCCCTGACAGCACGCTGCAGTTGGCGTCTAACCGATGCATCGCCACGTAGCTGAGCTCTGCGTGCAGCTGGGATCTGCAGCCTCCGTATGAAGCACATCTAAGTATCTACTGCAGGGCATGTAAATAAAAACCTGCAAGGTAAACAGTGGTTCAGTTTTACAGCCTATTCACACATGACTTTTATGCTCCATTATGATATATGGCTTCTATATGTTTGGAAGTTCTAAACATCGTTCTGTGTGGTGTCCTCTAAGTGACTGGTTGATAAACGGTTATTTACTCACTAGCTTTCACAGCCCATGAAAGACTTTAAACTGGAACGCTGTCCCTAACTACCCATTAGTGATCATGGTAATTCTTCCTAATGGGATGTGAGCCAGTTATCTTGACAGGCTTAGCGGCATGGGGAGGCAGGTTGGGCAGGATAAGAAGGAGCCCATGCTCAACCCAGGGTGTTCTCCTGCATTGTCTAAATCAAAGGCCACGCCTACCATTGAGACATGACATGGCATGCACTCTTAGCACACAGTGTGTGTCACACATATCAAGAGGATCCAAGGAAGTACCTGTGTGCTATAAACAGCATCTGGTACTGAATCAAGTGACTGAGCTTCCAATACCCGCCTTCTGCTGGTTTCACACCAAAATGACTGTGTTCACCTGCATGTCACAATCTTATGGAACAGACAAGGGAGTCGAGTATGTTTGCTCCATTTCCTGGTGGCACCTGTGAACTCTTCTGTAACGTAGGGCAAATCACTTTTCCTCTCTGGGAAGGAAAAGCAGTCCACGGCCAGGTAAGAGAATGGGTCAAAATTTTGTTTGTAAGATTGTTGTTGGCGTTTGCAAAGTATTTTTAATAGAAATTATAAATAGTAGTCTGAAATGTGTAATGGTTATTATAATAACAGTAGTATTAAGTATTAATAGTATCAAGTATTGAGTGCTTATTACTTGCCAGAAACAGCACTAAGCACTTTATAGGTAATACTCATGATATTTATGGTAAACCCATGAGATGGGATTTATCTTTTCCATTTCACAGATGAGAATACTGAGGCTCAGAGAGGGTAATTAACTTGCCCGAGGTTACAAAGCAACAAAGCGGAGGCTCAAAGGCTGTGCCCTTGACCACTCCTCCATAGTCAGCAGTGACCCTGGTGTCCTTTATACTTTCCATATTTCCCAAATTTGAAAATGAATTGTTTTCATTGTATAACCAGGAGGACATTTTTGGTTAGCTTTCTAAGCTAGCCATCAAACCTTGTTAGCTATACGCAGCTGATGTATAAGAACACGAGTCTGAGCAGCGCACCGGGTGAAAGACAAGAAAGAACATGGAAAATGAGGAATCAGGAACAGAGGAAGAAGTCAGATATGGAAGAAGGAAGAGGGAAAGCAAGCAGAAACGGGGAAAAAAAGGCATCGTCATGAAAGACAATATGAAAAGAAACTGTGGAAGGAGGTTGGGTAAGATGGTGAAAGGCTTGGAATGTCAAATTAAGAGCTTTGGACTCTGTCCCGTCTCCAAAACCAGTGCCACTTTTTGCCTCATGTGGATTTCATAACACAAAGACGTAATGAATGTAAAACAGCTGTCAACTGGAAAACGGAGGAAGTGTTGGCATCTATAAAGACCAATTTTTTTTTAAGCATGAGATTACTTAAGTGTCATATTTATAGTCAGAATCACCTTATCCTTTGAAGTAATGAAACAAAACGATTTTCACATTTTCAAAGTACTAATGAAAACCCAGCACACTAAATTATTGCAAATGCTTAGATGCATGTGATCAGGGGTCATCTCTCCTAAGATGTTTATTTTTTAATAACAAATGCTTTGTGTGCCATCCTCAACAGCATCTGACACTGTCTCTATGCTCAGCAAGTACTCTATAAACATCAGTGGCTAGAGTTTCCAGGCACACCTCCAGCCTCATCAGGTCACTGAATAATTAAGCAGAGAAACTGAGGCAGAAGCCCAATTGTGAAGCAGACCAGTGGCATTTTAAAAGACTGCCTCTTGGAGCCCTCTCAGGTATCCAGGACTCGGTCCATCACAAGAAAAAGTGGAATACCAGGCACCTCCCTTGGCACAGTGGTGTACTCACTGAGCACCCTGGGTGCCAGGCACTATGTCGATGCTGCAGAAACAGAGACAAAGAAGGCAGACTCCTGTCCTCAAGGACTCTCAGGGACTGGTGGGACAGAGCTTGTAGATGGGTGTCCATAGGTCCTGCACTAAGGGCTGATTGAGTAGAGGTGAGATGGCGGGTACAGGGACCAGGGCAGGGACCCTCTTAGTCAGGCTGTGTATGATCTTCACTATCCCTCAGCAACTGCGCAAGAAAGGAGCCTGCTTTCCTGCATAAAGCTGAAAAAAGAAAGGATATCTGCTTTAGCGTTGATTTGTTTTGACCATGGACCCTGGCAGAGACTTAATGACCTTTCCACTTTATGTGGGAAGCAGTCCCTTTCCAGCCCAGAAGGGCCCACCCTAACTCTTGGGCTTCATCAGCCCCATCCCACTGCAGCCCTCTTGGACATTCTTTAGCTCCTCAAGAGTACCATATTCTCTTCGGACTTTTGAACTGCATCTTCCTTCTGATGGGCCTATTCTTCTTCCCTCACTCCCCTCTCCCCCTTCACCTGGATAACTCCATTCTGCATTTCAGGGTCAGCTTAAGCATCATGTCTGAAAAGAAGCTTCTCTCTCCCAGACCAGGTTGAACGCCTTGCGATCTGCCCCTTAGCCCACTGTTGTTCCTTTTTCATAACTCTTATCACACTTGTAATTATGTGATTATTGTCTCCTGCCCCTCTAGACCATGACCTTTATAAAGGCAAGGCTGTAACTGCCTTGTGGCCCACTGTACTCTTAGCATCAAGAGCAGGACCAGGCACAGAACAGATGTTCAATAGATCCTTGTTGAATGAGGCACATCTCCATGGAAGAACAACTTTCTCGCAATTGGTGTAAGTCCCTTGTGAGTTCCTAGAGGCCCAGACCAAGCCTGACTCATCGTTGTAACTGTGGTGCCTTGCATTGTGCTGAAATGCTGTAGTCAGTGAACTCAAAGTGGAAGTGCAGAGGAAGGGAGAGCATGAGGTGGGATTTCCCCATGCCACGCCCTCCCCTCTACCCAACCCCGGAAGACCAGCTAAATTTCACCTACTACAGGACAACCCCAACCCAGCCCCCATCAGCTCCCTCTTCTCGACTCCTCCAGGCCTTAATGTCTGTGCTTTTCAGTTAGCCCTCGTCTCATACAGCCTGTCTTTTAATCTCCCTCATGAGCTCCTTAAAAACAAAAGCTGCAGCTCCTTTTCTTTACTCTCTCGGCTCCTAACTCCTTGCACAGAGCCAGTGCCAATCTACGTTGATTGAGGGCTGACAAGAAATCGGATTTGTTTCCAAAAAGATTTTATATGCTCCTTCCCTGGTGGACTTTGAAATATCGGGTAGATTTTCAGGTGCACAGTAAGCGGAGTAAGAACCTTTCTAGAAAGGAAAAGGTAAATCGTGTGAGTCCCCCTGTCCAAGCCTGTGACTATATGAAAATAAGTGCCTTCCTGACAGTGTAAAAATGAGAAAACACTCTTTTTGGCCTCCTTCATTTTAGACAAAGCCTGGCTTTGTCCCACATGCTCAGGTTTCAGAGAGCTCTGGTGTAATAGGCAGCTTCTCCACTCGCACTGAAAGTAAACACAGACAGGCTGTCATCCCACAGAGGACAGAATGGGCAGCTTACTCCGGAAAGCGGAGGACAGATTGCCAGCATCAACACAGAGACGATCAGCTGCGCCACAGAGGCGACTCTATTACTTCATGCACAGAGCTGGGCTTCCATTAGGGTCCTTGCATAAGGTCCTTGTCCCCACACTGACTGGCGCATTGCCCTGGCCCACAGATAATGTACAAAATCTTGCCTTGCTTTTGCATGGCGTTTTGCCTTGTAGGATCTCTGCTAAGCCTCTTGCCACCTTCCCTCATGGGCAGAGAGAGGAAAGGCCCCCTTAGAGGGACCCCTGGGTGTGTCACTAATCCATCTGCCTGCTTCTATGTCACATTTAATTACTCACTCAATACAGAATTATCTGTACCGAGACTCCAGACTAATGAGATGCTGTGAAGCCTTCAAATTGGGGATTACAAACTGCAGCATGCTGTACCAAGGTCGGTTTGAATTGTTCTAAAGCTCTGATTACTACGTGATCACCTTCTTTTTAACCTGAAACCTTTTAATTTTCATTTTTCAATAGCAAAAAATTTTAGAGTGCTTTGGAGGAGGCAAAGGGTGCTGCTTGGTTGTTTGTTTCAACTACATGAAAGCTTTAGTGATCAATATCTAAATCCTCAGAGCTGCACTGAAGCCAACTCCCTCTCAGAAATCTTCCCAATGGGATATTTGACCTTTGCCTCAAGGGAGTAAGAAACTACACAGAACCTCTTGGTGGCATTTTGCAGGGAAATAATGCAAAGGTTAAATAGATAGTGTTTTAAATGTATCTGTATTCTTATATAGTTCAATAATCAGAGTCCCCATGCAATCATTTTATCCTAATTCCTTATCATGTGGGTCTCTCAAAGGTAAAGACTTTGTATTCCAACATAGTTGCTGTGCCCTGGAAATACGGGGGGCGCAGAGAGCTTTCTGGACTTTAACTATACACTCCATATTCCTGTAGCGTCTAATGCAGTAGCTGCTAGACACATGTGGCAATTGAACAGTTGAAATATGGATAGCCTGAATGCAGATGCACTATAAGTGTAAAATAACTACCAGACTTTAAAGTGTAAAAAAACAGATTATCAATTTTTTTCTATTTGATTACATATTGAAATGATGTTTTGGATGTATTGGGTTAAATCAGAGTTTCTCAACTTCAGCACTGTTGATTGTCATCTGGGACAGATATTACTATGTTGTGGGAGGCTGTCCCTCAGCGCGCTGTAGGATGTTTACCAGCATCCCATCCACTACATGCCACTAACACCCTCCTAGTTCTGACAACCAAATATGGACCAATGGCATTGCCAAGTGACAGTGCTAGACATCAGCAAATGACTCCTAGGGAGCAAAATCTCTTCTGGTTGAGAACTATCGGGATAAACAATATTTACTATTAAAATTCACACTATTCTTTCATTTTACTTTTTAATGTAGTTACTGGGGAACCTAAAATTATACATGTGGCTTGCATCTGTGGCTTATATTCTAAACTGTGAGCATCTTGGGATTGAGATTCATGCCTTTTCATTGTTGCATCACCAATACTGAGAACAGAGTTCCTAAGGACCTTGTACTGGGGACAGAGTCAGTGAGTAATGCTTACAAGTGGGGTTGGTAGGCACTGGCCCACCAAAGACACTCAGGAGCATAGGAGCATAGGACAAACACTGCAAAGTCACAGATCAGGCCCACAGGTGATAGAGGAACACACAAGTCATGGAGTTTGAGTAAAAGTAAATTCTTAGTAATTGTTATGAAATCACAGGCTGTTCCAAATATCATATACATCACTGGATAGAGACCACCTGAAGACCTCATGCTGTCTTTTAACTGAAAAAAGCTTTAGTGGAGTCAAAACCAGTTTTGTTTTGTTTTTTAATGTATCATTTGAGGGCATCACATTTCAATCAGCACACAGGTTCCCAAGTCCCTTTGCCACTATTTTTTCTACTTTTCAGTCTGTTGCTTCCTCTCTTGGGTTTACCTTCCCACCCATCATGTCCCACTCAGACCATAAAATCCTCAAAAGTCCGCTGTTCTTAAATCACCTAACCCACCTGTCCACTGAGCCAGGAGCTTCCAACCTGTTCCACTGTGGTCACGTCTCCCAGGTTGTGAACTATACTCATACCTCAACCCCCCACCTCCAGCTCTTTCTGAAAGTGGTCCCTTCCCAGTTCTTCTCCTGATAGACCTTAACTTAGGTACATAGTTTACAGCTAAGGGCAGTTTCTGGCACCAGGTATCTCCCATTTCCTCTACAAGGCTCAGGCTTCCTGTCACATACCCTACCTCCATGTACTATGAAGGAAAAGAAATGTTTGCCACGTCAGTTTATCGATTAGGTTCTCTTTGACTGAAAGTAACAGAGAACTCCAACTCCAAATGGCTCATAAATAAGAGGTGGCCAGCACCACAGTTAACTTGGCAACTCATGACATAATCAAGGACCCAAATACTTTTTATCCTTTTTGCCTGGTCATTCTTAATGCATCCACTTTGTCCTTAGGATTTCTGCCTTCATATCTGCAGCATTTCCAGGGGGCCCATTCAGAGATAATGTCAAGAAGCAGAAAGGGAACTCTCTTCTCCCTGTGTCCCTGTAGAAGAGTGAGACAACATTTCTCATAAGCCCTCAGCATATTTATCACATCTCATGGGCCATAACTGTATCACATATCTATATCTAACCAGTAACTGGCAATAAGAATGGGACCACTATGATTATTAGCTTAGATTAGTGATACTCAGAGCATGGTCCTCGGACCATGGTCCTCAGCAGAATCAGCATCACCTAGGAAGTTAGAAATGCAAACTCTGACTCCACCAGAAATTACCGGTGGGTCCCAGCAATTGTTGGTTGATTCCAAGGTGACTGATTCCAAGGCAGATTAAAGTTGGGGAAGCATTGGGTTAAACCAAACAAGACCTGCTTCTGGGTGAAAGCCTGCCTCCCTTGAAACATGCGATCATGAAAAAAGAGTGTGGCTGAACAACACAGGGGCTCTTTAATGAGGGAGAAAGGAGTGATAGAAAAATAGATGTTGAATAGGTAGGCAACATTATCTGTTAGAATCACCATGTAATTATTCCCTTTTTTAAGACCCAGCCTTCTGGTAATACAAGCTTTTGTTGAACATATTCTCAGTAACCAATAACTGGCAAGAATATTTTCAAAGAACATTTTTGATATGCTTAGGAAAAGTTTCTATTTCTATACAACATCCAACCAAAACAACAACTCTTCCGCAATGCACACACAGTCTTTAAAATCATTTCCCTTATAAAGGGTTTTATGTTATCCTCAGGACAGTTCTGTAACAGAGAAAGAGCAGTTACTACTTTTATTTTCATTTTAGTGGTGGGAAAACTGAAGCTCAGAAAGGGCAGAATGACATAGCTCAAGGCCAGGACTCACTTCACAGGTCTTTTGCTGCAGATATTCTGGAATACCTTCAGCAGAACTTTATGGGGGATGACCTCCTGCAAAAAAGCCTTAAATGGAGAAAGCTATGAATGTTTCAATGACTTTCATCTGCATGGCCTTCTCTGATGCAAGACATTGGAATTCCATCTACAAGAAAACTTGATAGCTAGAACAAATGGCACAGATTTCCCCACCACTGTTAATTGTACAACAGAGGGATTTTGCATGCTGCTGCCCAAGAAAATGAGCATTTTCACTCCCCACTATAGCTTTAATGAATGAACTAAAGTTGAGCAAAAGAGCTGCTACCTTGATCACACTGAAATTACCCAAGAAGATATTTTTCTCTAGAAAATCCAAAAGATTTTTAATTCTACTTTTGTGAGCTAGAGATCTGAATGTTTTTAAAACCCTAAATAAGAAAAAAAAAAAAGAAGATGATGATGAAGAAAAGCAGAAAGAGCATGTACATTACACACTAAAATAAATATCAACACTGACTTTTCAGCCAGGAGACCCAGGCTGTCATGTTCTTAAAGAGCCATCAAACCAAGAGCTCAACCCTCAAAGATCACATGGGGATCCTAGAACAACAGAACCCAAGAGACAGGGCCGACATACTTCTCAGCCTCAGAGGCTCCAATCTCCTTGTATTCTATCCATTCTGCAGGCCTGCCAGGAATGCCCTTCAGATCCTGGGAGCACTTTTTACTAGAGCAGTACTGCCCAAGACGGAAATTCTATGAGCCTCCCAACCTCTATCCCACCCTGGGTCCACCCCGTGAGATTCTGGGGCCCAGGAGACAGAGGATGTCATATCATGGGAGATTTTCAGAAGAAAACAGTTTTCACCCAGATGAATCTGTCAGCAGATTTCAGTGGAAATCCTGAATAAAGGGCAAGGGTAACATTATCCTTACGTCCTTGCCCTAGGGCTTTCAAAGATAAACAGTCATTTCCAGATTCTCTATTCCTGGCCCTGCTTCTGATTTGCTACTACTTTTCTTCATTCTATGGACTCAGTTTACCTGAAATGCTGATCTCTGAGCCTTGAGGTTCTATGATTCTGTGCTGGACCAGCTCTCCAGCTGTAGGTTTCAGCATCTTTCCAACATGAGGTGGCCTAGATCTAATGCTTATCACCAAGATGCTGTCACCAAGAAGCACTTTGTTTTTGAGAAAGAGATGTCCCTTCTCCAGCTCCACTGGGTCCTGGTACATCTGCCAGGTCCTGTCCCTGACCAAAGTCATGCATCTTCCCGCAGGAACCCAGGTGGAGGAGAACACATTCCCATCTCAGCCCTGCAGGAGCACAGGAGTTCAAAGCCCCGGGAAGAGCTCCGCCTCAGCTGGGTTCATGAATGCTTTATCACTGTTCTGCTGAGCAGTTACCCCCATGCCAAGCAAGTCAGAACAAGACTTCTAAGCTATGGTGATAGATGTTTGCAGGGAACCTGTGGGAGTTATTAATATTCATATTCCCATTACACTTTTGCAAGTAATGGAAGCTTGTTTTCTGTAACACATCATTAGGTGAGGAAGACAAGTGACCTCCTAGAATTTTGAAGCACAAGGTGCAGTCACCCAAGACCCAGACTGAGGGGGGAGTAGACAAGATGAGAGGGTTGAAGGTGTCAAATTTTCTCCTTTTGGAGGCTCGCAAGAGATCCTTTCAGCGAATGCAGACCTTTGTGGGCCCCTACCAAGTGAGCAGTTGTGGAGCCTGGGCGCTGTTCACAGCCTCTCCCCTCTCACTGAGGGCAACAGGGCTCAAAATGGGGTGTCTGGGACTGCAGGTGTGAGAGAGGGAAGTGGGGAATTTGGATGTCTGGGTTGAGCCATCTCGCCTGCTATAGAACCCTGGAGGGACCTGCAGACCCAGGACGAAAATGTCAAGTAGTCACGTGGGCCAGAGCAAGACCCACCCACTGCCACTTTGAGCTCAGGGGAGACCAGGTCCAGAGCAGCAAAGGATTGGAGGGAGGGGGGGCAGACATGCACAGCAGCTAAAAGAGCCCATTAATGGGTGTGGGCAGGAAAGCAATGATTCAAAGAGGCCTCTCAAAGCTGCCACTTCCCCTCTCCGCTCTAAGGAATAAAGTGCCCAGTCAAAACAAGTTGCTTTCATTCACCCCAACATTGCTCGCACTGCTGTGCACCTGGGTGTGTAGCCTCTCTGCCTCTGTGCATTTCCTCATCTGCAAAAAGGGCCTAAGAGTAACATCTTATTTTGCTGTGAAAGTTAAGAGTGAATATACATAAACATGCTTAGAAGAACACCTGACATGCAGTACACCCCATTAAATGTGAACTATTGTTACAACTACTACGAAGATTACCTGTGTCTCTTTTCCTCTGCAGGCTGAGTTCTCTAGAAGCAGGAACTGTGTCTCATTATATTTGGTACCCCAAAGCCTGGCACTGTGCCAGACACAATTTGGTTTCATAATAAATACCTAATAAATCAATAACTTGATGAATAAGGGTGCATTCTCTAACCCTACCATGGTGGGAAGGCCTCACTCCATCCTCAGACTACAGGAAGTCATTTCCTCCTAACAGCATCAGTCATGAATCCCTTCAACAAATATTTTTTTGATCACCTGCTCTGGGCCAGGTACTATTTTAAGTGCTCAAGGACCAGTGGAGGCTCAGTTATAGCGTGGTGACGGACAACCTGCCTAAGAAGGTGATATTTGCAGGAAGCCCAAAGAAGTGAAGGAGCCAGCCACGTGGCCGTAGGGAGAAGATCCTTCCAGTTAGAGGAAACAAAGTGCAAAGATCAGCTTGCTTTTACTGTAGAGCCTCGGGGGCGTCTGTCACAGCCATACTAAAATGGATCGTGTTTCCTTCAGCACCCGGGTTGCAGAAGTCACTTGAGGGATGCGTCCTTCCACAGAGTCAAAGCACAGTCAAGGAGTACCAGCCCTTCATTAACTAAGCGGTGTTTGTAGAATGAAACTGGCTTTCTCAGCCCGATGAGGAAGAACACTTCTGAAAATCCCAGGTCTGCTTCTGTCTATATATCACAAATCTATTTTTTCCCTGGGTATATCAATTAAATAAGATATCTGGAAAATGCAATTAATTAAATAAGATATCTGGAAAATGCTTAGCCCATTACCTGGCACATCGTTACTGTTTTTAATGGTTATTACTGTTATTCCAGTGTTCTCCCTTCACTTTCCCCAACCCCCACCCTTCCAAAATGCTACAAAGGAGGAAGAATACTGGAGGGGTTTTTTGCTACATCGCTGCTTGGGGAGCATGGGTGGAGATGGGGAGGAAAGCCACAACTGGCTGTTACTGCGCATGTTCTGCACCAGACTGTGAGCAGCTTGAGAGCAGTGATCTCCAACTCTGTGACTGTGAACACTGCCCAGAAGAGCACCTGGCACACAGTAGATGTTCAACAAATGCTTGATGAAGGAATAAATGACAAATACAGTGCCATACACTGGAGCTTGATGCTGTGGCATGTTGCTTCCGGGAGCCCTGCCATGCCTCTCAGCCAGCAGGAGCCGGTGACACCCAGGGAGGGAGGCTTGACCCAGACCTCACATCTCAGGAGCTTAACTCTCCTACTGTTTCTCATGCACACTCCATCAAATGCCACCTGGGGTTTGGGTTGCCTGTGAGTGGCAGCCCACAGAGGGGTTTTGGGTGATTTTCTTGCAGTTTAGCTTTGTTGGCATTTAGATCAATCATCCCTTTCTGTAATATAAACTTTAGCTCAGTGTTCTCAGAGAAGATATAAATTATTAAACAAAGGAAGGCAACTCTGGCTTCAGATCAGATGGTAATTAGCATCACCTAGCACTGAGACAAGCCCCTTCATGTGGTCCACGTGTCAGCATAAGGAGCTGAGAATTTGGCAACAATGCTCAAGTTCTGACTGATATTAATTTCAGTTGTGCCTGGACCCCAAAAGGACTAATTGAAACAATTCAGGTATTCGCCCTCACTGCAAGAGGGAGGGAAGGGGAAAAACGGGGAGGAGAAGGGAGGGGAGAGGAGGGGAGGGGAGGGAAAGAAAAAGTAAATGTTGGTAGAAGAACAAAGAGAATTTACACTGACTGCACCTCTTCTAGGTACCATGCATGGTACATATAATCCTTGGTATTCTATGTACCATGTAGGGTACATGGCAACATATGACTTCATTTTAATTTATCCATCATGAAGTAGATGCTACACTGTCTGGTTGCAGATGATGAAATCACAGTTCAAAGAAGTCAAGTGACCTACCCAAATGCTCGCAGCAAGCAGAGGAGCTGAAACTGGAACCTGGGTGCTATGGTTTGGCTGTGTCCCCACCCAAATCTTCTACTGAATTATAACTCCCACAATTCCCACGTGTTGTGGGAGAAACCTGGTGGGAGGTAATTGAATCATGATGGCGGGTCTTTCCTGTGCTGTTCTCATGTTAGTGAATAAGTTTCACAAGATCTGACGGTTTTAAAAACAGGAGTTTCCCTGCACACCCTCGCTCTCTCTTTGCCTGCTGCCAATCATGTAAGATGTGACTTGCTTGCCTTCCACCATGATTGTGAGGCCTCCCCAGCCATGTGGAACTGTAAGTCCATTAAACCTCTTTTTCTTCCCAGTCCTGGGTATGTCTTTATCAGCAGCATGAAAACGGACTAACACCCTGAGTCTGCCTCACACGAAGCTGCCTCTTCTCAGAAGATGGCATGGGACCCTGCTGGTGGCCATAGAGTCCATGCCAAAAGGCTCCATGGGTGATGAGCAACAGTGCCCTGGAAAAAGCTTAACTGTGGGCTACGCCCTCTGAATGAGTACACTGAGAAGGAGGAAGGAGTCTTTGCACATTTCAACGGCATCAAAATGTTCTTTACTGTGGAAAGAGGAACAAAGTCTTTCCTTATAGCAAATTGAGTGAAAGTCACGTAGTCCTAGAGCAGTTTCTCAACTTTCTCTTCACTATGGTCCCTCTAAAGCAGGCTTTTTAGATACTTTTATTCCTAATTATGAAATTCTCGTACCATATATACACTGTATATTACATATATGGATAGATTGTGCTTTATACATAAAAATAATAAGATGTTTTGCTGCCCTTCCCTCTCCACACC
>NW_022436965.1:12547617-12652673 GCF_009761245.1 Sapajus apella | reverse complement strand
TTGACCAGGATGGTCTCGATCTCTTGACCTCATGATCCACCTGCCTAGGCCTCCCAAAGTGCTGGGATTACAGGCGTGAGCCACCGCGCCCAGCCTCAGCAGTTCTTTCATTCATTGCACAGCATTTGTTGTACGTGGGCTCCAGAACAGAGCACCTCATGCTCATTTTCCCTCCTAAAAAGTGCTGGGACTTATTCTAAATTGTCTCATCGAGGAGAAGGGAAAGCTCAGCTGAAGTCAGGAAACACAGGAAGCTGGGAGCGAGGTGGAGTACAAGTAGCCTAATGTGTGGCAGAGGGTCTGCGGGGGGTGGACTCTGGCTGAAGCTGGCTCAGCCCGTCCAAGTCTGGCAGGACCCCACCTCCACATTGGTGTCCACAATGCCCCTACCCTAAGGTACAGGACCCCCAGGAAGGCAGCCTCACATGCCCCCACAAGAGCATGCTGAGGCATGGCCACACTCACATCAAAAAACCCAGGGAACTGGGACAGGAGGGTCCTCAATTCTCCTCTAACTAATGTTCTTATTTTACAAAGAGGAAAGTGGAGTACAGAGGGAAGAGACTCAGCCAAAGTCAGGGCGGCCTCATTCATGGCAGATGGACAAGATGGCAGGTCCGGATACCCTTTCCAGGCTGTTCAGTCACATCTAACACAGCATATCTCAGAAAAGATGCTGATCGACATCCAGCCCAGTGCCCTGCTCAAAACAGGCTCCATAGCAGGTTAGAAATATGCAGAAGTTTTCCCCACCACACAGGTGGCGATAACAAATGGCTTGGAGCCATGGTGCCTGAGATGCCTGGGCCCAGGAAAAGTGAGGCAGAGAGCTGACCATACAGAGCCACACCGACACACTCGGCTCCACTCAGGAACCCTGCACTGATGGTGCTCACAAAACAGCAAGAAGCAGCACCCACAGTAGTCTGAGGTGTTATTTGGGGAACACTGATGTCTGAAGCAGCTCGTTTGGATTCTTACAGCCAGATAAGCAGCAAGAAGACTTACCCTTCGAGCCACAGCTGTAACACCACCTCTTCCAGGAAGCTCTCACCAAACCTGCCCTCCTTTCAATCAGAAGTAAACCCTCCCACCTCTCAAAACACTCAAGTTGTATCATTTTTGTGGCACTATATTGCCTTGTATAACAATCACTATTGGATTTGCTTTTCCTTATAGTGTGTTTCCCTTTCTAGATTATAGTCTATGTTTTAGGTGTAGATATAGAGCTAGAAGCTGGGCACGGTGGCTCACACCTGTAATCCCCACACTTACAGAGGCCAAGGTGGGTGGATCACTTGAGGTCAGAGGTTTGAGGCCACCCTGGTCAACATGGCGAAACCCCATCTTTACTAAAATTACAAAAATTAGCTGGGCGTGGTAGTGGTTGCCTGTAATCCCAGCTACTTGGGAGGCTGCAGCACAAGAATCACTTGAACCTGGAAGGTGGAGGTTTCAGTGAGCTGAGATTGTACCACGGCACTCCAGCCAGGGCAACAGAGCTAGACTCCATCTCAAACTAAAAAAAAAAAAAAAAAAAAAAAAAAAAGAAAGAAAAGAAAAAAAGAAACAAAAAGTTATAGATGTAGAGATGTAATATATATTTTAGATTCTCCTTCAATGTCTAGAACTGGGCCCTGCCCCAGCATATACTTAGTAAGTATTAGTTGAATGAATATTCTTATGTAAAATCTATCAAGGGAAATAAAAGGTTACAAATGATTCAACAAAATAGAATTCAAAGAAGAGAAGTCTTTAAGCATTGATTTTTTTTCCCCCAATTCCAAAAGCAAATCCTCCTCTTGGAATTCAGAAAGTCACAAGAGTTGTTGACACAGGAATATGGGGTAAGGAGGAGTTAAATCAATCAGGCATCAAAACAAAAGTCGTTAGTCACCCGAGAGTCCCTTGGCCTCTGCTGGATGCTTTTTAGGAGGAAGAGATTTCACTTCTCAGGGATGATCCCCATAGAAGTGGCGGTGAAATTCAGTTGAAAAGGTAAATAAAAATAAAAGAGTTAAAAGAACACAATCAGAAAGGCTTGTAGAACTCCCAAGTCAGGCTTCTAATTGGTCAGGCAAAATAGGATTGTGAATAGAGGAGAAGGCTGCATTGCAGAAGACCCTCAAACTGCCAACAGAAATTTGAAATTCTGAACACCGAACACCAGCAGGTTGGGAAGAAAATGCTACTTCAAAGTTTCCTAGTAAGACCTTTTTTACCCATCTGGAGAGACCACACACACACACACAGAGGCACACACACACACATGCACGCACGCACTCACACATACCCACATACGCCTGGGATGAGAATGTTCCCAGGCCTTGGTAACCTTCCAACAACCACTGTTGCCAACTGCTGTGCCCTTTGGTCCCAAACCACCTGCTTGATGCAACACAAGCCAGAAATTCCAGCTGAGCATCCCAGGACCATCAAAGTTCATATTAGCCAGGTGACTTCCAAGCCTGAGGGAACAGCCAGCTCAAACATTTCACTTGGGATCACGCCAAAAAGCAGCTGCTTAAATAACAGGACCATAAGCAGCTCCAGAAAGATATCCCCTCTGTATGAGAAGGGTCACTGGTGCGGCCAGGATATGGGCTGTGAGGCAGGAAGAAATATTCAGGGAAAATAAGCAGAGAATGTGATAAAGTCTATGTATTTCTTTCTGGGGAATTTCAAACCATCTTAGACACAAAGACCTAGACATGACCAGTGACGTAGCTTCTCTTTGCCATTCCATAGCTAGCCTAATTCATAAGACAGCTAGAACTTATCCAAGATCACACAGCTCTGCAACTCTCACTCTTAAGAATATACTATACCATGTCTTGTGTTAAGATCCCAGGGAAATCCTCATAGTTTTCATCTCACATGCTCTCACTGGCACAGAGTAACCCCTCAACCTCTCTGCTGGGATATATGCATGTTCCTGAGTAATTATCCAATTCAGTAAATTAAATGAAGCCTTATTCAGCACCTGCTAGGTGGAAATCAGGACTAGATGCAGGGCCAGCTCCATCTGGTGGCAGGAGTCGGGGCTCTCCTCATTGCAGCTCGCCCCCAAGGAGAAGGTGCTTGGGACACCACTGGCCATAATGCTGGGTGGGATGTTCTGTGCAACGAACAAGATGTTAAACCCTCTTGCATCCTTGGTCTGCTCTCTGCCTGCCTTGTTTAGTCTCTGTCTTCATTTCCAGATCAGGTCCTCATATTTGGTTAGCGTGGTAAATTAAGCCTTCAGCTTCCTACCAACCCCCACAACCCGATGCCTCAGGGGTATAACCTAGGCCAGTTGTGCTCTAGGCTATACTTCCCTAGACCATCTCCCTGTTAGATTCAGCTGTCTTCATCCTTCCTACCACCAGGGTGTTCAAGATCTGGGGATGGGCCTCAGCACAAATGACAAAGGAAGCCAGCTTTTAGTCCAGTTCCTGAACTCTTCAGGATGCAAAGAGAATGCTGTGACTCACACATGGTGAAGCCAGCTTGGCCAGGCTCTGAGTTCTATGTGGGCTTTTAGCCACCACTCTGTAGTAATAAATAGCGTGCAGCTGTCTGACCTCATCTTCATGCATCTTCACCTCAAAACCAGGAGTGGTGAACGGTGACTGAGTGAGGATTCTGGTTTTCAGGATCTCACCCACGTCCATCTCCATTTTAAAGATACAAAGATCAATGAACCGTGGCCCTCCCCTTCCTTTGAGGAGCATACAATCTAGTGGAGACATAGATTTCTGATAAGTAGTCAGATAAAAGGTAGTCTGCGTCCTGGGGACACAGAAGAGGTCAGGATGGATTTCAACTAAAACATTAGAGGAGGTTTCACAGGCCTTGAAGGATGAATAGGATTCTGATGGCAAGGAAGGGAAATACAGTCCAGGTCAAGGGAACACATGAGTAGAAACTATGAAGCATCAAAGGGTGTGCAGTTTTGACTCTGACGCACTGGGTGTAGGAAAGCTGACGCCCTGGTTGTATGAAAGACTCCATATTAAATGACTTGGCTTTTGTTCTTTAACAAGTAAGCAGACACTATAGGTTTGGAGTATTTATTTTCTGAAAACCTTTCCCTATCTCCCCTTAAACTCTGGACTAGCAAATCCAGCTCATGGGCTTGGCATGCCTCTACTTGTCATAGTCACACACATCTCAAATTTAATTTGTCCAAACTCTTCCTTGCCTCCCCAAATCTGCTCTTCCTGAAGTCTTCCCCCATCCTTCTGCTGCTTGAGCCAGAAACCTAGGAGTCAGGTTACATTCCATTCTTCCTCTCACACTCCATAGCCAATTCATCCGCAAATTCTAATAGCTTTAGCCCGAAAACATATGCAGAACCCAACCACTTTCTACCACCATCTCCATGATTACCACCTTGGTCCAATCACTATTATCTGTTGCCTGAATTATTGCAAGAGCTTCTTGTCTGCCACTCAGAGTCTAATCTCCACTCAGAAGCCAGAGTGATCCTTGAAAAATGTAGTTCAGATGGTGTCAGTCACTTCTCTGCTCGAAACCCTTCAGTGGTTTCCCCCTAACTCAGAGTAATGGCCAAAGTCCTTACTTTGGTCTCTGTGTCCAACAAGACCTGTCCCTACCATCCTCTCTGAGCTGTTCTTCTACCACGACCTCCTCCTGCCTCACCCCTGCATGCTGGCCTCCTTGTTCTTACTCATTCACCAAGCATGCTCTGCCTCAGGGCCTTTGCACATGCTGCTCCTTTGGCCTGGCTGGTTGCTCTCAGGTACCTGCACAGTTCACTCTGTCACTGCAGCCAGGGCTCTACTCAATCATCTCCTTGTCAGAGAGACCATTCCTTGGCCTTTACATGTGAAAAAGCAACTCCTACAGCAATCACTCTCTTCCCCTTACCTTGCTTTATTTTTCTTTGTAACATTTATTGCCATTTGATGTATTATACTTTGTTTTTCATCTATATCCTTCCACTAGAATGTAAGCTCTGTGACAGCAAAGACTGTTATAGTCACACATATATCTCTGTGACTAGCATGGTGGCTGGCACATAGTAAGTACTCAATAAATATGTATGGTGAATAAGCCCAGAAGTACACTCAGTGCTATTTTGTAATGTGTAGATCAAGAAGGTGCATGTCTAGAGACAGAGACACCATCAAAGACCACCGAAGAGGTTCTTATAATGATCCATGACAGTCATGGCTGAGGTCCAGGGCAGATCCGGGACTTGCATGTGTTTATGTACACGCTCATGTTATCAGAAGCATAATCTAGTGGGTCTCTGGTCTCTAGTAGCTTCGAGTCACATCAAACCCAACTCAAAGGGACTAGAACACTAACAGGCTTCTTTGTGTCCACCAACAAGCATAGAGAGAAAGCTTCCAGAGATAGCTAATTTAGCAGCTCACTGATAACACTGAGGACCCAGTTTTTTCCATCTTTCTGTTCAGACATTCTCAGCATTTTTTATTTCATCCTCAGACCTGTCCACTCATGGTCACAAGACAGCTATGGCGGCTTCAAGCATTACATCCACAACTAGCAATCCCCAGTATCCAGAGACTATTTAAGAGAGAGCATCCGGGGCCAGACGCAGTAGCTCACACCTGTAATCCTAGTACTTTGGGAGGGCAAGGCAGGTTGATCATGAGGTCAGGAGTTTGAGACCAGCCTGACCAACATGGTGAAATCCCATCTCTACTAAAAATACAAAAATTAGCCAGGTGTGGTGGCAGGCACCTGTAATCCCAGCTACTCAGGAGGTTGAGGTAGGAAGTTGCTTGAACCCGGGAGGCAGAGGTTGTAGTGAGCCGAAATCGCATCATTGCACTCCAGCCTGGGTGATGGAGCAAGACTCTATCTCAAAAAAGAGAGAGAGAGTATCCCTTTCTCCCTTTCCTAGTACCACTTTAAGAATGAGGAGAGCTCTCCAGAAATCACAGAGCAAATTTCTCCTTCCATACCATTGGCAGAGTTGAATCCCATGCCCATTCCTAACCAGTGCCTGGCAAGGGAATGGGAGAGCTGTGACAACCTTGGCTTAATCAAGATTTATACTAGGGCTGGGAAGGACCACTGTCCCCTGAAACCAGTGTCTTAGGATCCCTGAACCAAATCAAGGCTCTCTTAGGAAGGAAGGAGGGAAGAAGAGCTATGGCCTGTTTGTGACAGAATGAATAACAGCCTGAGAGACACCCGGTTCCTCATCCCTGGGGCCTACAAATGTTGCTTTCTATAGCAAAAGGACTTTGCAGATGTGATTGAATCAAGAATCTTGAGATGCAGAGATAAACCTGGATTATCCAGGCACAGCCAATGTAATAAAAATTCTTCTTAAAAGAGGGAGGCAGAGGGAAATTTGATATATAAGAGAAGAAGGCCATGTGATGAAAGAAGCAGAGGTTGGAGTCATGCAGCCACAAGCCACCCGAAGGTGGAGGAAGCGGGGAATGGATGGAGTGATGCGGCCGCAGGCCGCCGGAAGGTGGAGGAAGCAGGGAACAGATTCTCCCCTGGAGCCTCCAGTAGGCCCAGCCCTGCAGACATCTGGATCTTACTCCTGCAAGACTCATTTCAGACTTCTGGCCTCCAGAACTGGTAATAAATGTACGTTACGTGAAGTCACTAGGTGTGGCGATGTGTTACAGTAGCCACAGGAAGCTGATGCAGCTGGGGAACCAATGATGTCTATCACAAGTAGAAAAGCATTGGAATCTTCAGGAAGCCTTTCACTCGGCACCAGGGGCTTTAATGGAAATTCATCACAGCCCCTCCTGCTTCTGGCTTCCTCCATAGCGAGATGTTGGAGGCCAGCCTTGGGCCAGTTCTCTTCCACTTGGCTTGACCTCTTATATAGCAGTAGCTTTAGAAAATACCATTTTCAGACCTGACATAGAAAAATCATCTTATTTTTTAAGAGTATTTGCTTCCCTAGCTTTTTCTTTCTTTATTTTTTCCCCAGTGGGAGGAGGAGAAAGACAAGACTTCACGCCCTGAAGTAGAGATAATTACCTTCAGGATTTTAAGACCTCATTCCTACTGCTTATGCCGTTCTAATCAAAGTCAATCATGAATTAAAAACAATTTGGGGCCCTCTATTCACTATTTCTTTAAATAATCTTTCTTCCTCTCCCCTTTGAGGAAGAAAAAAAACCATTATAATCCGAAGAGTACTATTAACTAATGATCATGTTTCACGTTTATGTTCTCAGAGAACATCAGCATCATTAGGCAGTTGATGCATCTGCCACTTTTCTTGGTGAGGCAGGTCAGTACCATTCTTCTCTCTTAGCAACAGCCATGCAGGTGCCGTGAGATTCAGCACTCACTCATCAACTTGTCATCCATCAGTCACAGAGTCAGGGCTGGAAACCAGGTCGACAGAACCTCAGATCTTTCCAACTCACATAGAACCAGTAAGGGTCAATGGTCTCCAGAGAAGATTGAGTTTAAAAAAAAAAGTTTGTCAATTAGTAACAGGATTTAAATGGATTATTCCCACTCTTTAGGAGAGAGAAGATTGGTGTCTAATAAACAGAGAGTAGAAGACAATGTAAAATCCGAGTGCTACATTGTATGGCATAAGGCAATAGAGCTGCAGCAATTCAGAGAAAGGAGAGGTGATTAAGGAGGTATGTCCCTGAGGAGTTTTCTTTTTTTCCACGTTTTATACCAACTAGAATTGTCATAGCTCAGAGAGGTGCTCTGTATTACACAGAGCACATATATGTTCTACCTAAAGACGAAACAGCGACTACATCCGTGGCAGAAGAGAACACATTAGACGCTGGTAAATCGGGCCTCTGTGCTCCTCTGTTATTGACTGACTTGGATTTAAGAAATTTCCTATGTCTTAGTTATGGCATTGCCGCAAGTCTGTGACCCAGCCTGGATCCCTGCTCTAAAGGGACAACACAGAGAGGGACTTGTACGACTTAAAGCATCTTATCATTTACTGAAATGTGCTATTCCTTTTAAGGAGCCCAGTGTCTCACTTAAGGCCAACAGGTGATTTCAGTGAATTTTTTTCAGAAAAGACAAAATTAAGTCAGTGGTTCCAGACTTTCGGATTTTATAGACTCATGAAACATCCTCTCCTCTCCCTCTCCAAAAAATGCGGGTGATTCAGGAACCTGCAAAAAATCAGGAATTTTGTTGTTTTGCCAAATAAAGGGGCTTGAGAGAGAAAAAAAAGCAGCAGCTATCATCTTTTTAAAGAAGAAACTTTAATGCCAAATAGAGTAAAAGGACCTAGTCTCAGAATTCTAACAGAGAATGCATTTAGCTCTATGAAAATCTCACTCTATTGAATGTTTTGGTTTTTTTCATCTCATTGCAGATGGGTGAAAACTTTGCAGTGTTCTGGCATGAACTGCACACTTGCATTTGGAAACCACCGGGGTAAATGCTTCCTGAGGTCTCTTACAGCTCTTATTTTATAAGATCCCATTTGCCATTTTATATTTTTATACAAATTCAAGAAAAGCCATGCCACATACCTATCTTCTTCCTTCAGGCCGCAGAGGCAGACTGCCTGCAGAGGACAGTTCCTGAGAGAACACTTTCATCCATCCACCTATCTACTCATTCATTCATTCAACATTTAATAAGTACCTACTGACTATCAAGGATTATATTAGGCAATGGAGACGCAAAAAGGAATTTCCAAGTCCTACTGACACACAAATCATGAAACAAGGAGACAGAGTTGCAGGAAGACCTACAAAAGCAGTGCCAGAGCCCATCCAGGTATGATGATCGGAAGGTGAGGGACTTTGGGGAACAGGGAGGGTGAAGGAGCATGTACATTCTGCCCCCACCAAAATGTTCATCTTTCATTGTACATACCCCGGTAGTGATGCTGAGCTGACAGCAGGCGTATCTTCAGTTAAGCAGACAATGATACATCCCACTCTTCTAATTCTGGAACTGCTATGCCACCTCATTAATATGTGAAAATGTGTTAAAAAGCTGCTGATAAACAGCTGCACAGAGGCAGAAATAGTGGCTCCCATCACATTTGCAAGCTTTATTGGCTTTCCAACATGGCGTAAGAAAGGAAGCCTTGCCTGCATGTATAAACTGGGTAATTGGCTATAATGCTCCACTTTATCGGTAGACATTTTGCCATATCATGTCTCCCCGACCACAGTTTAAGGACACTTGTGTTTTACACAGCTCTGTAAACTGCCTCTTTGGAAGAACTGTCATGTTGACTAGCAACGTTGCTTTAACATTCCAATTATCAATAAAATAGAAGATTGACTAGCTTCCATGCATGCACAGTTTTTAACAACTGAATTTCTACTTGCTCAGAGAGCATTTGATTAAGGAATTAGGTGCTAGTTATATATGAATCAGTGCAAGCCCTGAGTTGACTGAGGCCATGGAAAGTGCAGTTGTTAGGCAAGGAGAGCAAAATTTTATCCTAATGGAAGACCAGCCCAAAAGTTAGAAAAGAGGCTTATCCAAACTGTTACAGCCAGAGCAGATTTTCAAACCTCAAGGGCACCACTTTCCAGCTCCAGGAGCAAAAGTCCCAATTTACCTGACCTCAGGGATGGCTCCACTTCGTATTTCTCCGGCTACACTTCCAGATAGAGAAAAAGTCCCACTGAAGCACAATCCAATTACCTCCTTTCTCCCGCCACATCTCCCCTTCCTGATGACAGATTGATGGGCTCCTCAGGTGCCTCCTGAGTGTGCCCTGAGACCTGGGACAGAAGCATTGAGCTCACTGAATTGATTTCCACCTGCTGCCTGTTTAGACCAGCCCGTGGAGGTAATTTTCATCACTGACCTCCCCTTGACCCCCATCCCCCGCCCAACCCCATAGAGGAATTACAGCCTGTTGGGGGAACCCTCTGCTCTGGGTAAATATTAGGCTCTTTGCTGTTTGGTACCAGGTAGCAGCTGCTCCCTTCCTCCTGGGTTGGGGATTTTGTATTTGTATAATTTTTATATTATGTTTGTTTTCTTGGCGGATATTTATCTCATTATTGGGATGGCATGGTGGAAAGAAAAAGGGTGTAACTCTAGGGGCATGGTCTGCTTGACAAAAGGCAGATCATAAAAATATAGATTTTTTTAATACAGAAAAAGTGAAACTATATAATTTAACCAAATGCTAAGAGCCTTGGATCCAGCAATTATCCAAGCAATGCTTGGAGCAGGGTAACTTACAGACAGGATTTTTTTTCTAGAACATTTAGATGACTCGCCTGGCACACACATCTCCTTTGGCCTAGTTCCCCTCAACCCCCATTCCCACTCTGCCCCCTAGAAGAGTGCCCAAATGGGCCTATCAGGGTATCCCATCCCCATCCCTAAAAAAATGTGAGTGCTTCCTGGCAGTGCCCAGAGAAGGGGGCCTTAGAATTACAAATACAGCATTAACTTTAAGCCCTTGGTATAAAATTTGACCTAATTAAGACACTAGTGGGGCAAAGCATTCCAACAGCAATTACACAGGTTGTAAAGGGGTGAAGTAGCTTTTAAAACCAAGAAATGCTTTCGCCAGTAATAAATGCCCCGAGGGTCAAATGAGGAATTGTGAATGCAGGACATCACTTGCCTTGACCTCAAGTAGGGGGCTTCCCTTCCCTCGGATGCCCCAAATGTCACTGGGCTGGGGACGAGGCACTAGACTCTCTCTTCCCTAGACCTCCATCGTCTCTTTCATAGTTTCTCAGAAGCTGCGAGGATCGTTTCATTTTACCCGTCATTACTATGCCGATCATCCCTTCACGGATTTTGTTTGAGCACTTACCATACACCAACACCTGTATCAGCTTCTAAAGATGCAGAAAAGGATCTAACAAGAGAATGACTTCACCTGACACTCTCTAGACCAAATAGAATTTGTGGGCATTTCTTGCAACTTCTCCTGAAGTTCTCACAGTGGGAAATTACTCACTCAGCTCTGTTTTGAATATTGAGCCTTTATTAGGCATGGGTACTGAGCAAGGTGCCGGAAATACAAAAATGAGTAAATTATAATATCATCCCAGTCCCTGAAAGTGGTAAGTCTAGTGGAAAAAAGAGGCATACACATAAACACTTGAGACAACAAATAATATCCCTTGGTCGTATTTGGGAAAGAGAGGCACAGAGAATCACGCCTGCTGAGACAGAACAAGACTTGAAAGTTCACTGGTCCTACAGGTTCACCCACTTTAAATTAAGTGAACCAGAGATAAAAGTAGAGGCCAGACTGTGTAAATTCAAATACTAGGTCCTCCAGTTTCCGTGTGTGGTTGTGGGGTAGTTACTTGCCCCTTCTGTACCTCCATTTCCTGATCTATAAAGTGAGCTAATCAAAGCCCCTCTCTGAGTTGTCATCAGGATTAAAGACAACATATGTAAAGCACCTGCCTTGATGCTCTCCCAGTTCCATCCCAGCTGCATAATGTTGGATGAGTTATTTGACCTCTGTGCTTAGCATCTTCAAAATATCTACTTCCTAGAGCCATTAAGAGAATGCAATGAATAGACACATGTAACCTCATATATAAAATGCCTGGCACAAAATCTCAGTTATTAGTATTGATGTTTTTATTAACCACAAATATACCCTCTGTGTAATAATAAAAAAGTTTTACATTTTAAATTACGTTCTCCTTTTCAAAGGAAAAAACCATCAGCCTGGAAATCAGAACTTTAAGAGGATTTAGGAAAATTGATTCGCCTCTCCAGACCATGGTTTTTTCATTGATAGAGTCCCCTCCTTCGGAGCCTTCCTGACAAACTCCTTCCCTGGTAGGCCGAGTTGGGGGCCACCATGATGCACCAGGAGCACCTGGAGAAACTACTATCCTGGTTGCACTGGGTCGCCTACTAGTTTCCTAATTGATCTGTGAGATCTTGGAGGGGTGGGACTCCGACGTCACCTATGTATCCCATAGAAGGTCTAAAGAAATGTTTGTTGATAAAGCAAATCCCAAGTTTTCAGCTGAGATGTTTGGGGACACCGAGAGATGCAACTGACTTAAAGTCAACCATCTAGCTAGCGGAAAATGTGAGCCTGAAACTGAAAGTCTTCTCATTCTTAATACCGTATCTTCCCCCAAAGCTACAAAGTCAGCATCTACAAAGTGAGAAAGTGGGAACGATTGTTTTCTTTGCAAATAACTCTTCACGTTAGGGGTTTAACATCAATTGCCTTTAAATTGCAAGCTACTCCAGTGCATTTAAAAATGAATTTGATTTAGGAAATGTCACTGCGTCTGCAACTCGTCTGTAATATACCTGTTGCTCAAAGCAAATGAGGCCAGACCCCGACTCACAGCCTTAATTGATGAGTATTATTAGGATGACTAACGCCATCTGTGGGCTTGTGGTTGGTTGGTTGGTGGTTGTTTGCAAAGAGAAGCAGCTGAAAAATAAAGAAATCATGACTGTAAGGCTCTCATTGGTTCTTACTTAATTCATGAGCATTTATTCAAATACTCAAAAGTAAAATGAAATCTTGAAGCACAAAACTCAAATTATTTTCACTCCAGGACAAGGAGGTTTTCTCATGACCCCAGGTCAAGACTGTAGAACATTACAACAATAAAAAACAGTGATTATCTTTTACATTCCAAAATGGGCCCTTAAAACTCAGAGACAAGTTTTAAAAGTCAAGGCCTTGGATTTCTAAGAACCCAGTTGTGGGAAACATAAAAATTAGTTAAAATTTTCTAGCCAAAACTATGGATGTATTGACACACGATTTGTTCTGTCCTGTGCTGGTAAGTGGGACTTCACAGAGTCTTCATAGTATCGGCCACTTGGAAGATGCTTCCTGGAGAGGCTGTCTTCTGAGTAATTCTCTCTTGGGAATAAAGATTAATTGTGAGGAAGAGGAGGTTAAAGAGGCGAGGACTGGAGATCAGGTGAAGAGAGACATTCTGAAAGGTGCCTCACAGATGGCACCCACATATGTGCACACTCACGAAACCATATACACTCCTCAGCTTGGGCCCTTGTTCAGACGCGTTCCACTGCAACATTCACAGTCCTTTCCTGCCTCCAAATCAAGAGCATGGAGATGCAGGACGTTTGGCAGTTCTGTCAGATCATCCTCCTTTCATAGATCACGGTGGCATTTGTGATCACAGTACACTATTACCCTTGTTTATACACACTTTGTGTCCACCACAACTTAATGCCACTGTAAACTTGGCCAACAGGTATGCTACCCTACATGGCTAGCAGTGAACTTCACCTTCATCTTAACCTATAGGGATGGTATCGTTTGAACATATTATATATTTCCCCAAAAATTATATAAATCTGTGAAATTCCTATATTATTAAGGGATGTGAAGCCAGAGTTATCCGTACATATATTTAGTAATAAACAGTTCTCACATTATGCATAAATTGTATAAAACAGTTCTCACATTATGCAGAAATTTCTGTGTTTACATGTCTGTCTCTCCCACTAGACTGTAAGTATTTTAAGTGTCAGAACCATTTTTATTGAGAAAACAGAGCAATGCCTGACATGCTATTCAATTAATATTTGATAAGTAAGTGAACAAATGCATGCATGTGCAGGGACAATGTGTCTAAAAGGCCAGATTCTGAGATCAGACTACCTAGATTCTAATTCCAGCTCCATCCTTACTAGCTGTGTATGTTTGGACAAGTTACCTAACCTCTCTATTCAATTTTTTATTTCTAATATATGTTGAAATCACAATACTATATACTGCATACAAAGTATACATGCATAGAATGCATGTGTCTGACACAAAGTAAATAATAAATGTTACACTATTATTATTGAAATCCAGAATGCCTGACCACTGTAGCTACAAAAAAGACCCAAAGCATTTATCTGGCTTAATCTCCAACGCTACTGAAGAAAAGCCCATTTTGTAAGACTTCATTTCTTCAGCTGAGGCATGATTCAAAGGCCTTCCAAAATGTAAACGAGTTCCCGGGTGCAGATGGTGGTGAGCAGCTGTTTTCCATCTCTGCTGAGGACCAGCTAAGAGTCTTAAAGAGCCACATGAGTGATATGGGTATAAAGTATGAGAAATCGCTTCCTAATGTTTGAGGAACCACGGGCTGAAACCTCAGAGGAAGCCATGGAATCCTACTCTATTGAGATTCTTAAAAAATTGGGTAGGTAAGTGGCTCTCTCTAAGATGGGCAGGGGCCAGGAAAACATCTCACAGTGAAATAACAAGCAGTTTCCAAAGGTCAGTTGAGTTTGAGTTAAACTGCTGTTGACCTTGATTATCTGGAAACACGAATATACAAAAAGGGAGAAAGCATGGGAAGCAGATTTCTCTACGATTATAATGAAAACATTTTCATATGCTGTTAATTCTCATTCAGAACTACTTTAAATCTCATTAAGAAACCATTTCTAAAAGACCTGAAAGAATGATGCCTGGTATAAGCATGGCCAGTTAATGAAATGAAAACAGGCCTTGTGGAGGCCACATTTAGGGGCAACCTCAGTTAAGTACCTAACATTCTTTTGCTTACAAATCATGCCTCCTGCAATATCCAGCTTAAGAGAGCAAATAGAAGAGGGAAAAAGTCACTTCTACTCCACTCTCTGGGGGAAAAAGTGAGAGAGAAACTCATGTGATTGGAGGGACCGAAATTACACACCTATTATTATTTTCAAGCAGAAGAGGGTTTCAAATATTCCCTCCTGGGTAGAAAATACTCTGATTTTAGTGAAGTAGATTCAGTCTCTTGCTCCTCTTCTTGGTTGCTCAGAGAAAGAGACCAGAAAGAATGCAGCTTTCTCAGGGAAAACAAAGCTAGCAGAGGCTTTGATCCTGAGCAACATGAAGCCTGAGGAAGGGCTGAACAGAGAGGACACGCAGGTGACTGAGGACGCAAGGCTCATTTACAGTTCTGCAGTCACATGTGGGGATCAGAGGGCTGGGATGGTAGCATATGATAAAGACCCCGAAATGGAATTTAATGGTTTGTTCACTTTCAAAATCATAGAACATTAAGTTTCAATGTTTTTATATAAATATTGAATTATATGTACATAGCAGAATTATAAATTTGCACACTGCTACCCAGCTTTCAAGGAAACTGTGGCTTATTTCCTATGACTGATCTATTCTTCCTCCAAGCTTGGACCCTGTTGAGAAGCAGGTGAAAAAACAAACTTGCCAATTAATAATACCTCAGGCTCCTCCCTTTCACACGGTGTCTCTTGGTAATTCCTTTTTTTGAGAGAGAGAGAGAATTCTGTTCATTCTCTCTCCACAAATAGCTCATGGTGATGGAAAACAGGGCTATGGCCTTCACAGTGTGCCCTATTCGTTGCTGGTGGCTGGTCTGGCCCACTCCTGACCTCGTGCCTTTTGGGATACTACTTGTCCCATCTGCCCTTTGGGGTCATTATGCAATTATTCCCTGCTAGAGTCTACACTGCAGCAGGTGCAGGGAGCTCCAGATCCCCAAGGCCAAGTTGCTATGGCTCCCCAGACACATTAGACAAGTTGCCAAGCCAAGGCTGGCTTCTCCTCAAGTCTTGCAGCCTCCCTTCCCAAGGTTACCAGGTGAGCTAGAAGAAAGGGCCACTAGCTCAATGCAGTCCCTTTCCTAGCAGGGTATACGCGTCACAACCTGCTCCATTTCCAAGCCTCCGCCTTATAAAAGGAGGAAAACAATAGTTTCTTCTGACACCTGCACTTGCTTTGTTTCACCACCGCGCACCTTAACCAGTTGAAGTTGTAAAACAACCATGACCTTGAGCAATGCCGCCACCGCTTCCCAAACAACACGGATGAGCAACTAAGAACTCTGAGTGACCCCGGTTCCTCAGCCCCGTACTGGACCTAACATTCCTAACCAATGAGCAACTGGTCTTGTTTTAACCGAGCAGACACAGATTAATAGACACCTTCTGACTTTGCCAGGGTAAAACCTTTCTATTATGAATTACCATAAACACCAGGAACTCCTCCCTTTCTAGTGCATAGAAACCCCTGACTCTTCCTCTTCAGAAAATATGTTCATTGTTCTGTATTCCTTTGGCTGGGAGGCAACTAAACTCAATGCTTGCTCTGTTGAGCACGATAGTAGCCACTGGTTTTCCATGAATTCTCTTAACAGGAGGGGTAAGTGAGGACACAGGCATCCCACATCTGCACCTTCCTCTTTGGTCCACACTCTCCTCCCCTAAGTGCTTTTTTTCTAGGAGAGGACCAGTAGATAGGACCCCCCTATGCCATTGTTCCCATGGCTCTAAGCCTCATGGCCTCATGTTGGTATTAGAAGGGATGCAGGAAGAGAAACTGACTTGGCAATGACACATATTGAGAAGTATTTTTTCATCATTATTCCTGTCATACACAGATACTGAGAATGAAAAATCTGTAGTCAGATCTGGCAGGCCAAAAAGAAACCAGTTCAGATCTTATTAGATTGCAAATTAATAATAAAAGACACTATACTATAATAAAGTATAGTTGAGCTTTGAACAATGTGGACATTAGGGGCACTGAGTCCTAGAAAGTCAAAAATCCACTTAATGATTTTTGACTCCCCAAAAACTCAACGACTGTTACCCACTGTTGACTGGAAGCCTATTGGATAACATAAACTGTCAATTAACACATATTGTATATGTTATATATATTATATGCTGTATTCTTATAATAAAGTAACTTAGAGGAAAAAAATGCTTAAGAAAATCACAAGAAAGAAAATATATTGACTATTCATTAAGTGAAAGTGGATCATCATAAACGTCTTCATCCTCATGGTCTTTACACTGAGGAGGAGGAAGAAGAGGGGTTGGTCTTGCCGTTTTGGACAGGCAGAAGCAGAATAAGGTTCGAGCATAAGTGGACCCACACAGTTCAAACCCGCTTTGTTCAAGAGCCAACTGTACTTAGCACATACCCGGCCCTTTTTAAGGGCCTCATTTAATTTTTGCAATGTCCCCAAAAGGCAGGTACTTTGATTATTATCAACTTTATTTTATAGATGAGAAAACTGAAGTGCCAGACAGTGATATAACCTTGCCCAAAGTTACAGGGTGAGCTATGGATGAGCCACGATGCAAGGCTTGGCAGTGTGGCTCCTGTGGAACTCACACACTAATGCCACAGCACCGCCACTGGGTGTCAGCATACCAACCTGAAGCAGCAGCAGCCTTTTAAGGAAAAAAGAACAGCATTTACTGAGGGCCTTCCAGGTACAAAATATTTATGCATACATTTTCTAATTTAAGAGGTTTAAAAAAACCTTTTCTGGAACAAAATATACAACACTTAGTTTACTTAGCAGAGTGACTGACTTGCACCAGAAGAGCTTTTTGTTCAAATTTTGTAAATTGGGAAAATAATAACATTAGCATAGACTTAGAAGTTAAGAGGATCTGCCCCTAGATTCCTCATTAACAAAGGGCTCCTTCCAGCTATTCACACTTGATCACACAGTAAAACCATTATTAAAAGGACTTCAGGGAAGAGACCACCAATGTACTTCCTTCCTCTGTAAAAATCAGCCAGAGACAAGCATTTGCTATAAAATTATCTGGGTTTAATTACTATCAACATCAGAACTATAGAACATTAAAGTGCTAAACCTGTATTTACAATTACATGTATAAAAAATGTTCTTTGTGAGGAGCAATTTCCAGCAAATCTGACAAACAGCAAGAGTCATTCCTATTTTGGGCCCGAAAAGAGAAATGGAAATTTCCAAGACGTCCCCCTCCTCCTTCTCACTCCAGTGACCCTCTGAACATCAATTTGCAAAGGCCTGAGGTAGAAAGGGAGGTATTAACAATATCAGGCACTCATTCTTCCCCTTTTATGAAAGGGATGAATTTTTAGGAACCGTTTTCCATCATTTATTATACTGATGTGCCATCCATCTGCATCATTAGGTTCAGTAGTTACCATGACAATATGATGCCTACAGCACTCTAACTTGATAGCCACATGCCAGAATGTGAAAAAATAGGACCAGCTAAGAAAGTGAGAGAAATATAATTAATCTGAACCACATTAAAAAAATGTGCACAAAACTAGGACCAAGAGGGAAACTGCTGAAATATCATTGAAGAGGAAATTATAAAGGGCAGCAATAATGAAGTTTCAGTATAGAAACTTTGCTAAGTAGAGTCATGTATTGGTCTACTAGTAAGACAAGAAGAAATCAAAGTTGGTCTAGAATATTGTTCTGAGCCCCTGCGTCTCCCCCACCCTGTTTTCTGCTATAGGACCCTGTGGTATCATCTTTGACTCTAGCCGTTAGGGCTCTAATTTCCCTGAGGCTCTCAAGCCACCACTGTAAGTGCCACCACCATGTCACTCTGCTCATGTGCAGTCTGCTATTGGAGACCGAGACTTTCCATCTGCTAAAATAATTTCCATCGTTCTGAAGCTAATCCTAAGAGACTGGACTGTGCTGTGTCTTGAGAGATCCTGTCCTGTTGCTTTCCAAGTGCCCGATGGAGGCACCGGGCTAGCACAAACCTCTCGAGGGTCCGAATATGGCAGAGCGGGGCTGGGAGATTGAGAAAAGGAGAGCAAGGAAAGTTGCACTCCCGGGAGATGAGCCTGAGACGTGTGTTCATTCTCAGCATGGCTGGGTGGGATAGCGACGCTGAGCTAGGCGATTTGGCCGATTCAGGCTAGTGGCCATGGGCAGCTGGAAAAGAAGAACAAATAAGATACTGAGTACAACCCCAAACGTGACTCTGCCCGGGACCGATTGGATGGATGGTGCTAGGGCACCCCTAGCCTCTGTCTGGAACATTTCCCAAGGCTGTGTTCTAAGCATCTACCTCTACCCAACACCTTCACTTAAATATGGTGAAAAGAAATTTGATTTTATAAAGAGGGGAGGCCAAATGGCACACTGGCAGAGCTAAGTCTGCCCAGGTTGCTGAAGAGGGCGCTTAGCTTCTCTCAAAGTTTCCAATGATCCATTTATCCCAGGACAGAGTGCCAGTGCACCCACACTACTGATACCAACACTGACTGTGTCTTCCACATCTCGAGAGCTATTAAAAGTTAAACATGTATTAATAACAACTATATTTACTGGCCATTTTCTGAGTTCCAGGCCCTTCATATACATATCTATGAGCTAGCTATTACTAACCCCATTTTACAGATGCAGAAACTGAGACTTGGAGAGGTTAAAGAATTGCTCAGGAACTCACATACAATAAATGGTAAACTGGGATGATAAACCTAGGTCTCCGTAATCCAAAACCTGTGCGCCTGGCCAGCCCCTCCCCCTGAAGGCTTCCTTACCTGAGGGACCTGAGATGGGTTGTAAAGAGGAACAGCCCCTTTTACGGCAGGTGGAGGAAGCAGAACACCAGGGTTAGAGCAGAGCTCAAAGAAAGCACTCTGTGATGGAAAATCATGGAAAATCCCATCAGTGCCCGCCTCCCAGATTCCAGAATGTTGAGGCCTTAAAGAAGCATATCAGGATCATTTGTTTTTTTCTTGATGATTTCTTTGAGTTCCTTACTGACTCTCCAAAGGAAATGAATAGGCATTTCTCAAAAGAAAGATATACAAATGGCCAATAAACAAACAAAATAAGTGGTCAGCATCAGGGAAGTGCAAATTAAAGCCACATTGAGATACCATCTTATTCCTGCAAGAATGGCCATAACTAAAAGGTCAAAAAATAATAGATGTTGGCATCGTTGTGGGGAAAAGGGAATACTTATACATGGCTGGTGGGAGTGTAAATTAGTACAACCTCTATGGAAAACAGTTTGGAGATTCCTTAAAGAACTAAAAGTAGAACTACCATTCAATCCAGCAATCCCACTACTGGGTATTGGCCCAAAGAAAACAAAGTCATTATATGGGCCAGGCACAGCGGCTCACGCCTGTAATCCCAGCACTTTGGGAGGCCGAGGCAGTCAGATCACACAAAGTCAGGAGTTTGAGACTAACCTGGCCAACATAGTGAAACCGCATCGCTACTAAAAATACAAAAACATTAGCCGGGCATGGTGGTGGGTGTTTGCAATCCCAGCTGCTTGGGAGGTTGAGAGGCAGGAGAATCGCCTGAACCTGGGAGGCGGAAGTTGCAGTGAGCAGAGATGGCGCCACTACACTCCAGCCTGGGCAACAGTGCGAGACTCCATCTCAAAAACAAGAAGTCATTATATGAAAAAGACACTTGCACTTGCACAAGTATGTTTACAGCAGCACAATTCACAATTGCAAAATGTGGAACCAACCTAAGTGCCCATCGACTGATGAGTCCATTAAAAAAATTTGGCACATACATGCCATGGAATAGTACTCAGCCATTAAAATGAACAAAATAATGTCTTTGGCAGCAACTTGGATGGAGCTGGAGGCCATTATTCTAAGTGAAGTACACAGAAGTGGAAAACCAAGAACCATATGTTCTCACAAGTGGGAGCTAAGCTATGAGTATGCTCGTGGGGTTTCACTCTGTTGGCCAGGTTGGTCTCAAACTCCTGAACTTGTGTGATCTGCCTGCCTTGACCTCCCAAAGTGCTGCGATTACAGGCGTGAGCCACCGTGCCTGGCCCATATAATGACTTTTTTGTCTTTGGGCCAATACCCAATGGTGGGATTGCAAAGGCATACAGAGTGACAGAATGGACTTCAGGGATTCAGAAGGGGAAGGGTGGGAGAAGGGTCGGGGATGAAATACTAAACATTAGGCACAACCCACATCCATGCCAACACTACTCGGGTGATGGGTGCACTAAAACGTCAGCATTCACCATTATATAATTCATCTATGTAACCAAAAACCTTGTACCCCAAAAGCTACTGAAATGATTTAAAAGAGAGGCATATCAGAAGGGCTTCTTAACAGAACTCAGGGGCTCTCAAGCAGGCAAACATGGTTCAAGTGGACACAACCAAGCCCTGGGTCTGGAGCGGCAATGTGGATAAGAAGACAAAGCTTCCACAAATTACCTTGATACCATCATAAAAAGTAATCTAGCCTTCAAAAGACCTAAAATTCTACAAGAGTGTTCTAACCAGGCTTCAAGAAATAAAAATGTTTTCCTAGCAATAGATATGAAATCCATACTGATATGGACAACCCAGCAAGAATTTATCACAGCCCTGGCCAAGGTCCCCAGTGAACTCCGGCTCCTTCTGGGACAGGGAAGAAGGCAATTACCCGGGCATCACCTGAGGAAGCTGTTATAGGTTGAACTGTGTTTCCAGAAAAAAAAATCACATGTTGAAGCCCTAGCCCCCGGTACCTCAGAAAATACATGTTTGGAGAAACGTGAAAATATAATCTTTGGAGATGGGGTCTTTAAAGAGGCAGTTAACATAAACAGAGGTCATATGGGTAGCCCAATCCAGTGTGACTCGTGTCTCTGTGAGAGGGGGAAATCTGCACACAGACACACTCAGAGGAAAGGCCGTGTGAAGACGTAGAAAGAAGATGACCTCAGCTTTCAGCCTGCAGAGCTGGGGAGATCAGGTTCCTGTGGTCTGAGCCTCCACTCTGTGGTACTTTGTTATGATGGCCTGAGCAAACTAACACAGCAAAGAAGTGTTCTTCGTGTTCCCCAGGGGTCAGCGCTGCCCAGGGCACACCTCCAGCCCACACTGAAAGCTCACGCCTCATACACAGGCGTCTGCTGGGGTCCAAGGCTCCAGCCCAGGGACTGCTCACCTCAGGCCCGGACAAGCCTCCAACCCCAGCGGTGGCTGCTCCCCCACTGGAGACGGATCCTCTGCCTTCGCCCCCACCTGGAAAGCAATGAGTCAGAGCTGTTTTGTCTGCTCAGAACTGGGGTCCCCACTCCCAGAAGGCACCCCACCATTAGGAGCACTGAGGGGACCACCCATGGCCCAGAGGACATGAGGGTGGCGGTACCTGTGTCCCCAGAGGTGCTAACAGCTGCCAGAGGTGGGGACTCGGGGGAAGGTGTCAGTGAGAGATCCAGGCCAGCCTGGTGGGGAGAAGATGCTCTGGGGGTCTCCTGCTTTGTGGAGAAAGAAAGGCGGCATTGGTGACATTGGCAGTTAACAGATTCATGCCCACCCACCTGTGTTCACACACTCACTATGGCGGCCTGGCTGCAAACTGCCGCTGGGTACTCCCCAAAACCCCCTCCTCATCCCACTCTTCTGCTCAGTAATCCACACTGGCTCCCTACTACTGACCCTCTAAAGTTACTTTTCTTCATCCTAACTTTTTGAAGCCCTCTATAATCTGCCTTTGCCCTCACAGGACCAATTTATTTCTCACCATCTCCCATCACAAAACCTCTCTCTCATGCGGCCTGGCGTAGAGTCAGATGCCAGCGCTGAGAGCCTGGAGGTGCTCTCCCTCTGAAAGGCCAACAGAGACGGGCATCCTTCCCGCCACAGGGCCTACCTCAGAGTCAGGACTGTCCAATGAGTCCTCTTCTCCAGAGGGGGACGTGTTCTTGGTGGGCTTTGACCGAAACCAGCTGAACCAGCCAAGCCCTGAGCTCTGGAAGGGAAAGAGGACATTTTATGACCTGTAGGTTTGCTTCTCCCCCCGACTGTGAGGTCAGCCTGCCCCAATGAGAAGTCAGAGGCCAGACTTCCAAGACTGCGCCACCCTCAAGGAAGGGAATGGCAGGGGAAGAAGGGCGGGGAGAGAAGAGCAAGTCTCTCCACCTTCGTGTGCTCCTTCCCATCTCCAAGCGTGCCTCTCTGGGCAGCATTCTGGGGAGAGTTCTTTTCAGCCTCGTCGGAGGACTCCTCCTCATGCTCCTTGACGGAATTGGTGGAACTGTCAGAAATAGTTCGTGCTCTGGCAACCACTGGTGTCTGGAATTAAAGAAAAGGACTCACACTTGCATGGCACTTGACAGGTCACCAAACCCATTTGCATGTACTCCCTCACCTGACCTGCGCCTAAGGCAGTGGGATTGTCCCTTGGGATCATATTTTACTGAAGAGGAGGTAAGGCTCAGCCATGAAAAATGACTTGCTGAAGGCCGCAGGGTAAGGTCAGAGCTCAAGCCCACGGTATCCCTAATCTTACAGACCTTTGCCTGTTGTGCCACCTCTCCAGAAACACAGTTTTCAGAGCTATGCCGAGGCCTGGGACACGGGGTAGGGACTGCTACTGCCGGAGATGAAGCGGGCCAGAAAACACCCCACAGAGGCCCATGAGCCCAAAAAAGCAGAGAGTGTAGCAACCACCAAACCTAACTCATCTTCCAGCTCAGTTCCTAACAGACTTGCTCAAGATCAACTGGGAACACATGCACCAGAGAGGGGTAAAACACACCCACATCCCTTCACATAACTGTTTTTGATTGCAGTAAAATATAGCATAAAGTTTGCCATTTTAACCACCTTTCAATGTATGCTCAGCGTCGTACGACCGTCACCACCAGCCATCTCCAGAATGTTCTCATCACCCAGTTATATAACCCCCACTCCCCCTTCTCCAGGCCCTGGTCGCTGCCATTCCACTTTCTGTCCCTGAGTTTGCCTAGTCTATGTATCTCATGTAGGTGGAGTCATACAACATATTGCCTTTTTCTGTAATATTTACATTTTACACTGTCAATAAAGCATAATTGATATAAACCTTAGGAAATACTTTGGCAAAATATAGAAAAAACTTTATTTTTTACTCAAATGAGGATAGTGTTGATTTTGTGCCAGGCACTGTTCTAAGGGCTTTATATGTAGTGATGCATTTAATGCTTACAATAGGCCTATGAGCTAGGTGCTGTTATTATCTCATTTTATCTCTGAGAAAACTAAGGCACAGAAAGGTTAAGCAACCTGTCTAAGGTCACACAGCTAGGAAATGGCACATCAAAGGTTAAACATAGGCTGTCTGGCTTTCCTTCTAGGAATTTCTCTTAAGTGAATGATTCAAGACATACATGAGGGCTTATCTGCTATGACCCAGCGCTGTGTGTTATATGTGAGTGAGAAAAGGAAGGAGGAACAGAGGGAGGGAGAGGAAAGGATGCAACACTCACAATAATGAACAACAACATGAGAATGATCACCCAGAAGGCAAACTCCTTACCGTGGTGGTGGAGGCCCCGTCAGCTTGCCTCCGCTGCCCTCCTCCCTACTGCTCCCCACGCTCAGGGCACAGTGACGCCCTTGCCCTCCCTACACCAAGGGAGCCACTTCAGGGCCTGCACTCCTGCTGTTTGTCTGCCTGGAACACCTGTCCCCGGCACATTCACCTGGCTCCTTTCCACGCTCCATCCTGACCTCCACTTGAAGGCCCCCTCAGAGGCAGCTTCCTTGGCCACCCGTCTAAAGCGAGACGCCTTGCGTGTATAGTTCTGTTTTAGTCACTTCCGCTAGACTAGAGCGCCTGAGCTTGGTCTGACACGCTGATGCCTCCCCAGTCCCTGTGACAGGGCCTGGCACATTGCAGGAACTCAGCGAATATTTGCAGATGAACAGATGAATGAATAGCGGCACTTTCATACAATGAATTTTGTCATGACAATATTAAAAATCATATTTATGAATGACATAGAAAAATCTCATTATATAGTGTTAAGTAACAGGAAATAAAGCCTTGTATACGTATGTTCTTAGCCATTTAAAAACATGCATGTGTGTGTAATGTATATACAGATATACATATACTTGTGTATACATATACATATATACAAAAAATAGTGTAAGAAAATAACCAAAATATTTTGTCTGCTGGACTGAGTGATGTTTGATTCTTTATATGATACTTCACCTTTAGATTTTTCTATAACAATAATGTACTACTTTTCAGTCAGAAAAAAAAAACAGAAAAGTATTAAAAGTTCATTAAGATCTGTACCCGTTTATCTACTTACTAAAATTGGCCATGCGCTGTGGCTCCCGTCTGTAATCCCAGCACTTTGGGAGGCCAAGGCAGATGGATCACAAGGTCAGGAGTTTGAAACCAGCCTGACTAACATGGTGAAACCCCATCTCTACTAAAAATATAAAAATTAGCCAGGTGTGGTGGCACACGCCTGTAATGCCAGCTACTCAGGAGACTGTGGCACAAGAATCACTTGAACCAGGGAGGCAGAGGTTGCAGTGAGCCAAGATCACACCATTCCACTATAGTCTGGGTGACAGAGCAAGACTCTGTCTCCAAAACAGAAAAAGTGTAGGATGTCAGCCTCCAACCAGAGAAGCTGAAGAACATCTTAGGTTTGGGACCAACGCTGCCCATTGCTGAGGGCAGGGGTGTGTCCAATCAGAGCTAGATAGAATGATTCATCAGACATGGTCACCTCCAAGACCTTGCAGCCTAGCTAAGGAGAAAAGACAGAGGCAGGCACTGTCACAGCTAGCACAGATCTTTCTTTGAAATAAAGCCAGGTAAAAATTAAAACAAGGAAGTATCAACAGTCTTGCATGGCAGGGCAGGGTATGGCAAGCGTTTTGTGCAGCTGTGAGAAGAAGATGTCAGAGAACAGAGATCAGAGAGGCCAAAACAAACCAGCTCAGCTGCTCCCTCTCTCCCCATGGACACAGGTTGGTGGGGTAGAGCGTGCATAGGAACACAGCCTCCCGCCCAGCTCCCAGGAGTTGGTATAGGAAGAAGCAAGGCGCCATGTGGAAGAGAGAGCTGCTGCAGCACTGAGGAGGAGCTTGCATGTGGCCGACAAACCAGGCAATGGTAAAAGTCAGAAGCATTCAGGTGGGCAGCTGCATCTTTCATGCTGTGTGCTCTCACCTGTGGTTTGGAAATGACCTCTTGGCCACCAGGAGGCTGGGAGGTTTCTTGAGACACCGTGTTGTCTCCTGCATCACAAACAGAAATGAAAATAGCAAGTGGAAGTTGTGCTTTTCCCATCTATCCTGAAGAAGGGTAACGGGGATACAATCAGCTTTCTTAACTGCAGTGGAAGCTCAGAGCCCGTAACCCCAAGCCAGTCACAGCAAGTGCAAAGAATGCTCGCGCGCTCAGCTCAAACCCAGGCACCCCAGGAGATGCTGTTCAACTCATCCTCTACTGTCAAAGCCACTCTCCGGGAATCTTGGAAATCAGAGCAACATCAAGCTAGGTCACAGGAATCCTCCACCACTTTCCTCTCCATCTGAGTCTCCAACTTGGACAGGACCTAATCCTGGCAGGTCTAAGATCTAATCATTCTAGGTGGTTTCCAGCATCTCCCTGGCATCACTCAGCATTGCTCACCCACACTCAGCCCTTGTTGTTGAAGGTCTGATGGACCTGAAAAAACTCGGGACCAAGACAGAAATATGAGTTTCTGCTGGAGATGCTGAGAGTAAGCTCTTGGGCGCGGGATGACTGCAGAAATAGGACTTGGCCTGCATTTCTCCACCCCGTAATTGCTCTCCTAGAAACTATGTAATCATTTGGATGGCAAGAGTGGCTCCATTTTTCCTGCCGTGCACAGGGGAGCGATAGACTGTGCTGGAAGACAGCAATCTCCAGATGTGTGCAAAGCAGCAGCACAGTGGCTGAAAATTAGCAGGCCCTCCGTAACAGGCACAAGCCCGGCGTCTGTGCCTTTCCCAGCTGCAGTCCTACCTCCTCTGACTGGTCTCAGCACCTCCCTTTCCTGCTTTCTCCCCACCCAGACCCTACACTCAATGTGGCCCCACTAGCTGCCAGGTCTTACCAGGGCCCAGGTGTGTCTGCGGCGTTTCCTCCCAGACCGTTCCTCCAGGAGACCCTGTCACTGCCACGGTGCTGCCAGTCCCCGGTAGGTGGGTCTCAGGAACTGAGTAAAGAGGTATCAATGCCCCCGTCTGCCCCGCACCCCCTCCTGCTGGGTAGGAACCCGGCTGGAGGGGAAAGGGCTGCTGTGAGCTGGGCTGGGGCAGGCAGGTCTGCTCAGGTGTCAGCCACAGGGCTGAGCGGTACCCAGGGGCTTCCGAGTAGCCTTGACGTCCAGAAAAGTCCTGGTAGAAAGTGTTTTCTAAGGGCATAGAGCAAAGGTAAAGAAGTGAGACCTGAAATGTGGCATTTGCAGACTGATCACACCAGAAACGTTCCTGCTCATGTCTTCTTTGGAAAGCAGTCACAAGGACAGCTGTCTAATGTGACTTCCAGCAATGTGATGACAAGTAAAACACAGAGTGATCGTAACACCCTCATTGCTGTTTACAGAATTGTTTCCTTCACTAGTGTAGACTAAAAATAAAATCTCAAGCCCCTCCATCGACTGAACAGACCCCTTTTGGCCAAGGGGAATCTAGAAAAGCCTTAAAAACTGAGTTCCCTGCCATGACAGGATGGGAGGTGAGACACCCTTCTTTATACCGAGTTTAGACACAAGTGACCAGCATTAATGCTAAAACAGAGATCTTAAGACTAACAGAAAAGACTCTTGGTGGCCATAAGATACCAAATGATACACAGAACCTAAAGCCCTGCCAGGCAAGGGTTAAGCCCCGCACCCCTCCACCTTAAGAATAAACTGTGTTCTAACCGCCACAAGGTTTTTCCTTTTCTCTAGCAGCTAAACAAGCACTGGCCTTGAAATGAGCAATGTTCAAACAATTACAACTCATTCAGCTCACAAATGCTGACTAAATGAGCCTCCGTTCCACCAGCCATGACCACAGCTTTGATTGGACAAGACTGATTTCAGTAACTTGCTCCAGGTAAGAAGACCACCAACCATGAACTGGCATCTGGCTAGTTTACAGAGGCCCTGCACTTGAGTGCCTCTGTGTCTCAAAAAGACCTTTAGATGCATAGGGTCTAACTGTAATATGCTTAAAGGATAAGTCTCCACCCCAAGGTGAACATGGGTCACATGTTACATGCATGCTAGTTCATGATGCACGTGTGAGGACCTCCTTCGTGAATAGTCACAGCTCCTCCTATAGCCTGTTAAATATTACGTTTGGTCAACCCATTCAACTTAAATTCTTGTCTTACCTCTCCTTCCCTCAAAGTGCCTGGCTATACTTCCCAGCCTTCGGGATGGCCACCTTGCAGGCTGGAACCCTTTGTAAAAAATCGTCTCCTTTCCAAATGTGTACGTTGTATGACATTTCTTTTAACTTAACACTGCCTTGTATGATCTCTGAGCCTTTAGCCAGTGGGTTGGGGACAGGGAGGGGCTGAAATTACCATCCTATCTAACTCCGCGCCTTTTTATTTTGTGATCAATTATTTCTGGACTTCCTAATGGACCTGAGTATTTAAAACTTAAAAGCTTCCAGTGAAAAACCCAAATTGTACCACAGAAATTGCTCTTAAAGAATCAAAGTACACTTGCCCTGGAAGAGATCTTACTGATGAGAAACTAAGGTGTGGACCTATAACACAACTGGTCATAGGACTGGCATGGGCAGCCAACCCACCTGCTCCATCGGGCACCAGAAGGCAGGGCTGGGGGAAGCACCAACCACAGGCACCCAGCCTGGCTCTCCTCCACCCCCCACCTTTACAGATCCTGCTACACAGTGACAAACAGAAGCCAAGGCCGGCCCTGCCCTCCCTTCCCTCTGTTCATGACTGAGGAAGAGAACTGGGCTGGGAAGAGAGGAGGGCCCTTTCCTGATCCTGCCGCAGGGGAACTTGGGGAAAGGGTACCGAGTTAACTAGGAATATGGTGCCTGCCAACCCACCACTGGGAAGCATCCCGAGGGAAGAGCAGAGATGCTGTGAAACACTAAGACATTACTTATTCCACAGTCATATGGCAATCGCTAGCCCAAGACTCTGAAGGACTTCTGACATCCCCAACACTAACATGAGACACAGATGAACCACAATCTCTGGACTCGAAAATGTATCCAGCTGGAGAGATACTGACATAGGAGAGGGAATTAGCTCACAATACACTGCAACACAAAAAACTCAGGTATTTAAAAACCTGAATCATGAAGCAGCAGCTGTTAGACTAAGGGGACTTAGATGTGTCGAGGATGTGAGGCTGCTGGGAGCTGCGTGGAGGAGGTGCCTGGACAACGGGGCAGACTTACACAGGCAAGGCAGGCACCCTGGGAAGGGAAGGGCGAGTGCTTTCGCGAATTACTTTGTCTCGTAGAATCAGATCCTGAGCGTCCGCTATGGATATGCTCAGTTCATCATTCTGGGTACCTGTTGTTGTTCCTCTGGCTCCCGAAATATCTGAGCGAGCAGGATGAGGATCCCTGATGTCTCCTTCTACCTTTTGCTATTTAAAATAAAGTAAAATCTTTTTAAGCATCACAAAGGAAAAACAAGAACAGGGAAACAAAGGGGTTCAAAACTTAAGCCAAAAAGAAACTTCCAGTGGGATTACAAGGTAGGGGAAACGCTTGTATGCTTAGGGGCCTGGGGAGTCCCCTGTGGACGGGGCTGCCAGCTCTGCTCAGAGCAGGCAGAGATGGCTGTAGACCAGAGTCATCCAGCCTCCCCTGAAGGAACGAGCACATGAAAAGAATTAATCTGCAGGCCTCAGCACCTACCGCAGATAGAAGGGGTAGAGGCTGTGTGTGCTTTAAAAAATCCACCCTGTCTTTTCTTCAAAGCGGTATGGGAAAAAGAAAATGGAGGAGGCCCTGTTCCAATTACTGTTCCAATTACAACCAGCAGCTTTTGCAATTGTTAGAACAAAAAGAAAGGGCCCGGAAGTCTTTTAAGCAATTGCCCCATATTACATGAAAGTGACACTGGTCCACTGTGATCCATTGTTCCTAGCAGAGATGGGGAAGCTTTGATGGTCATGAAATGTATTCTCTGGGGTCCCAGGGAGGGGTGGCAAGAGTGACTGGGAAGAGTGACATGTGAACATAGGAAAATGCCTTCATACAGGGGACCAGCAGCGGCAGCGAAGCTCAGAGTCTCACACCCTCCCCAGACACCTACTGTGCCTCATGGGTGATGGGAGAGACCATGGCAAGACATGGGGAACAGGGACTTGCTAATGTCAGCGCCTACCTGTTTCATGTCTAGGGGAGAGAGGAGGGAAACAAAGGCCGACCCCCACCCCCAGTGCCCTGGCTCCTACCCCACTCACCTGCAGCTGCCTCCGAAGTCGCACTAGCCAGTCTGGCTCCAGGTCCCTGTTTCCACTTCGTCTTTCTAAAACCAGAGGATCTGACAGCTTCAGTTTCTCTGCTAGCTGTGCCAGGTTTCCAGATGGGTTAGGGGCAGAAAGTAAGACAGAGGAGAGGAAAGAGGGGGAAGAGAAACGGAAAGACAATGGGGAAGAGAAAACAAAGGAAAAGGAGAAAGAGAGCCTTAACTTACTTGTAAATTACATTCTAAAAAATCATCAAAAAAACAGCAAATTCAGCAGATATCCTCCCAAAATTGCAAAATAAATAGATAATTACCCCGTCCTGGCTGTTAGATTCTAAATAAAATATGAGGAGAAACAGTAACTCAGCTTCCTTTCTCTGCAAAGCTGTCTGCTCTGTAACGGTGTTTCTCAAACTTAGGTGTACATGGGAATTTTGTTAAAATTCTAATTGTAAACTTGTTAAAACGCTAATTCTGATTCCAGACATCTGGGCAGGGCCTAAGAGAGTGCATTTCTAACCAGCTCCCAGGTGATGCTAATGTTACTTTATATTTTAATGATTTATTCCATAAATAAGTTTTAGTTACCCCAACTTTTCTAATCATCCATTCTGGATCCCTGAGCTCCTTGCAACCATCAACCTGTTGGCAGAAATTTCAGGGTCTGGGGAGGCTCACCACCACAAATTTTATAGGTTAAAGAATCCAGCACTTGGGCCTCATCTAAAGCAAAACAAAAATGTAAGGGCAGGCTGCTTTTTCACTCCCTAGCTAGTGGGTTTTTCTTCAACTAATTGAAACAACTATTTGTCTGATGGTTGTTTTCTTCCCTGGGAACTAAAGGTTGGTATGTTTCTGTTTTCTATTTTAAACGTATCTCACATGTGATAAAATATTCCACGCATTTAAAAGCATTTTAATAAGGATCGTTTCCTCTTTTAATCACTAAAATATATTTTCTAAGCCCAGGTCTTATAATTAGAATGGTTCAATGTAGCATGTAGTTTTACCGTACCAGAAAAACAGGCGCAAGAATGAATTTCTCGAGTAGCACACACATGGCTTCCAGTCTGCAATCCCACCACCGCCCGCCCAGAGAGCCTCCTTCTCTGTGTGGCCTCTGCTTATCGCACCTGGGCATGCATACATGGTCAAAGCCGGCCGTGGGCTCTGATTTTACGGCATGTTCAAAGAAGATGAAATGTAGAGTCTAAGCTGCTCTCCAATGGCTTTCTCTGAATAGTGAAGATAAAACAACTGCACAGAACCCTTTGAGAGGCTCACCTTGATGAGTTCCACTAATAGCACAGGGTGGCTGCTCTCTCCCTGGCTCAAGACAGCTGCACCAATGGCTTCGCAGTAATGCAAGGCCTGGGACACGAGGCCATAATCTGCCAGACGGGAAGCGTAAAGGAGCTTATACACCTGTGAAGAGAAAAGAGTCAGCGACTAGTCCACCCAGGCAGGGAGGGAAAGAGAGAGAAATGTAGATAAGACTTCTTGGAAGTCAGCTGACTGCCTGTTTACACTAACTCTGGCATCCACATATCAAAAGGCTTGTGCCATTTGGAGCATTTTATCTGTGCATGGGCACAACTCCAAAGCCAGCCTGCAGTCCCGGCATTACAGAGAAAAGGACAGGAGTCCCATCCGCTCAACCTTGCTAGGTCCTGGTCACCATGTAAAGTGCACTGGAGTTCTTGTTTATTGGGTAGCCCACATCTCCAGAAAGCCTGATGTACAGGCACAGGACCAGGCACAAGAGGGACATTAAAAGTAGCAAAAACAGGCTCCCACCGTGGCTCACACCTGTAGTCCCAGCACTTGGGAGGCCAAGGAGGTTGGATCACTTGAGGTCAGGAGTTCGAGACCAGCCCAGCCAACATGACGAAACCCTGTCTCTACTAAAAATATAAAAATTAGCTGGGCATGTTTGTGCATGCCTGTAGTCCCAGCTACTCCAGAGGCTGAGGTAGGAGAATCTCTTGAACCCAGGAGGCAGAGGTTGCAGTGAGCCGAGATTGCACCACTGCCCTCCAGCCTGGGTGACAGGTGAGACTCCATCTCAAAAAAAAAGTAGCAGCAAAAATAGACCCTAGTGCAAAGGGCATAAAGCTAATGGAGAGTACTGAGAAAAGTAAGCTCTTGTGGAAGCATGAGTGGCAGGGCAGGATCAAGCATGAGGACTTTGGTATCAGACAGACCCAAGTTCAAATCCAAGCTCCATGCTAAGTGGGAAACATTGGGCTAGTCACCTCATGTCTGTGCCTCAGCTTCCTGTCTACGACATGGAAATACTAACACTACCTATGCCCTTGATTGTTATGAAGACTCAGTGAAATAATTCAGGTGAAGTACAGAGAACAAACAGCGTGCAAGAGATGTGAGCTGATAGCACGTAACACCTCTGGGCCTCTGTTTTCTCTTTGGTAAAAGAGGGTTAATCAGGCTGACCTCACAGGATTCTAAATAATACACAAGCAGTGTAAATGCCACAATGCCGGGCACATAGACACATTCAGTAAAACTAGTTAATCTCATTACTATCAGCCCGAAGCAGCACCAAAATAGCCAAGCGCTGGGATGAATAAAGAAGGGAAAGGAAAAGAGACCAAAGAGCCAGTCAGGGACCTACACAGAGGAGCTCACTGAGCAAGCTTTTGCTGGAAAAGGTGGGTCTTTGGCAAAGCCCTTAAAGAAGAGAAGATGCTATAGGACAAATGCCTAATGCACGTGGGTTTAAAACCTAGATGATAGATTAATAGGTGCAGCAAACCACCATGGCACACGTACACCTGTGTAACAAACCTGCACATTCTGCACATGTGTCCTGGAACTTACAGTCAAAAGAAGAAGAAGACACAATGCTAACTGGCCCATTTCTCTATGACACAGGAATTCCCTTTCAAGGCTTTGTGCTGTGTGTGCATGTTGTTGTAATTATTGTTGTTGCTGCCGCTGTGTGCACCCTCCACACCAAGCACTGAAGGAGAAACGAGGAATTGCTGGAAAAGGTCTCTGCCTAAAGAAGATAATTAAGGCAGGAAGATAAGGTACCTGTGCATGAAAGGCAAGAAAACGCAAGACAGCGAGAGCTCAGCGTCAGTGGGGTGCCCTGGATTCAGCCGTGGGAGCCACACTGTGCCCCCCATGACCTCAACGCTGAGAGCAGTTGCTGTGTGCCAGGCGCTGTTCTCATGCATTAGAGAAACTAGCTCAATTTCATGCCAGCTCCATTACAAGGCACCACTCTCGTCCCCTTTTATAGCTGAGACCACTGAGGGCTGCCATCTCAGTCACACTTGTGAGCGTGGCCCGGGGAGCCTGCATGGAGGAAGGGATGGTGCCGGACATAGGAGCTCACGGAGCATTTAGACAGAGGAGGACACGATGCCAGCACTGGTCTTTACGAAGGTGACAACGGCATCATATAGCGACACTGGGAAGAGAGGGCAGAAGCCGCAGTGTGGACACCACCCACACAGCTGAAGCCCTGGGAAGGGCGAAGAAGGGTGAGGGCCAGGGCTGAGCAGAGAGGGATGTCCAGAGGTAGAGGACAGAGAAGTTCAAAAGAGGCCGAGAAGGAGCGGGAAGCAGAGGGAGGGTGAGCAGCCACGGGGCTGGGCCTGCCCTCCCACTCCCTCCGGCAGAACAGCTGCAGAGGCTGAGAAGAAGGGATTGCTGTCTGGAGAGACGGGGCGAGGGAGCTGACAGCGGGAGTGAGGTGCGGGCCGGAGCGGCAGGCAGGACTTCCAGATGTCGGCGGTGAGGCAGGAGCCTCCAGCAGAGAGGCCTCTGCAAGGTTTTGCCTTCATGTTAGAAAACGCAGAGCTTTAGGGGACATAAAAAGAAATCCTACACCCTCCCACGCTTAGGCTAATGAGGAAAAGTTCAGTAGATAACTTAGCCCCAGGTACTAAGTGCCAAAAAGCAAAGCTGGAAATACAGCTGCCTGACACAGTGACGGTGGCCTCATCTGGGCTGTTACCTGGAGAGAAGGGATGAAGGATTTGGGACGGCCCAGCATCTGACAGTACTCGAAGATCTCTGTCCTCTGGATCGCCTCAGTTGTCGCAAATTTCAAAAACTCTTGACTAAAACCAGGGAATAACAATAAAAGAGATTGAGGAGTGGGGGCCGTGGGAGTTAAATCCTAGTGGATAGCCAAACACCAGCTGCAGCCTTTCATGGGAGAGTTTCCATCCTGGGCTGATCCCTGTGGTGGCTTCGAGAGAAGAAAGAGACTCTGGGCTCCCAGAGTGAGTGTTCCTCTTCCTCTCCCTCCGTGAGGCTGACAAAGGAACAAAACAGAACTCAGCAGGAGAGGAGGCGCTAGGAGGCAGAGGCTGTGGGAAAGGGTGCTGCCTGCCTTCTAGGGTAACTCAGCAAGGCAGGCTACTTGAAGGGCACTGGGCCCTCCTCTTCAACACACAAAGAGCTGACCCCCATGCCCATAAAGCCTGTCATGCATCTGTGAAGGGCACCCCTAGTTTGAGCAAATTCACACAAAAGAGGGGAGCACTGAGACCAAAAGGCATGGCAGAGCAGGCGAGCACAGCTGAGCCAGAAATCAAACCACCGTCCGTACACTGGATATTCATTCCACCAGTGAGGATGAGGACGGAGTGAATGTGATCTGCTCGGGGTAGGTGGTGGGGGACACAAAAGTCTCGTATGACCCAAAATCTCTCTCATCAACAGCTTGCCATGGTGTTCAAAATCACCAGGTTATTCCTGGGGGCTGAGCAGGAGAATCGCTTGAACCCGGGAGGTGGAGAATCTTGAGTCAAGATGGCACCACTGCACTCCAGCCTAGGGACAGAGCGAGACTCCATCCCAAAAAAAAAAAAAAAAAAAAAAAAAGGCGGTGGGGAGTGGCTTTGCAGCCTGACTGCCTGGATTCTGAGTCCAACTCAGCCACACCCTAGCTGTACCATCTTAGACGGGTTATTTCACCTCCCTGTGCCTTGGTCTTCCTCCTCCATAAGTGAAGATCACTTCTTCATAGGGTAAATATGTAACAATTAAAGGAAATAGTGCAAAGAAAACGCCTGACACAACGTAAGAGCTTAGTGAATCTTAACTCTTATGGGGAGGGGATGGAGAGATACAGAACAGGGAGGACCGCTGGGGAGCAAATCGTGCGGTCCCTGCATTCATTCATTCGCTGTGAGAGCTGATCCAGGGCGTCCTGTGGGAAAAGCCTGATGCTATGGCCACAGAGAATGTCACCAGAGGGACTCTAAGTCCTTACCCATAGCTATTTGTAGGGACGCTAGGGCCCCAAAGAGAGACTAAACATGAACTTCTCCCACTCTCCAGTTTTGCCCGGGGTGGGCTCTCAGAACAGGCCCAGGGCTTCCACACATAAAACATTAGTTTTTTTTTTTTTTAAAGGAACAAAGTCAGCTTGTGGAGCCATGATGCCACCCAGTGGGCAAAGGGCACAATACAACACAAAGGCAACAGCCCACTTCTTTTCAGAGCAGGACCTGGGGCCTGAGGCCCCTGCTGATGCTGTAATGTGGGGCCCACCGGGCATCTCCTTGCACAGACCTGCACAGATAACAATCCCAGATAAGGGGGCCAGCGGTAGCTGAAATTCACATGAGAAAATGAAAAACGCATCCATAAAACCCAACCTGGGCTAAAACAATCCCATGGAAAACGTCCTTCCCATTTCCTTCACCCAGGTCACACACCTGTGGCTGCTGCCCAGCAAGACCAGATGGTCAGTCTTCACGGTGTAGTGGCCGAAGGGCACGTGAGCCACGAGGTAGCAGAAGTGAGCTGCCTCCACAAGCCCCTTCCCAGCTGCCGGAGGAAGAGAACAAGACCCAGTCACGGAGCACACCCGTGTGGGGACGCCTCTTCTGGGTGGATAGGAGAGAGATGCAAGAGTGGCCTCGGGGGTCCGAGGGGAGACACCATGGGGGTATAAATGAATGAGCCTTTCATAGCGTGAGTCACAGGCCCCCACACCCCACTCCTTCTCCCGCCAGCCCGTTGGGCCTCAGATGTTACATTTCTCTGCAGCCAGGATAAGGCACGATTTCCCCTTCTCCCTAAAGGATTTTTGATGAGGAATTCTCTAAACATTTTAGTCTTTCCTGAGGGTGAAAAATGAAATGCCTGCACCTGAGTGAGGAAGGCGCCTACTGGGAGTGGCCGTTCTAAAACTAGGCTTCCTGGGGCACCGTTGCTTTCCCTGCTAAAGTCAAACATAAAAATCACATTCATTACTGACACATTCCCAGTTTTGAAATGTTCCCCCATATGTTCTCCATTGCCTCAAAATTGAGTTAATTCAACTAGATACAATACCTAGCACAGTGCCTGGCCCCCAAGAAGAGCTCAACAAACATTAGCTCCCTTCCACTCAGGGTACTGCATGGCCTCCATCTGACTTGGCACAGCCTTACCCATAGCTATTTAACAGAGCAATATTTTTAAAAACCCCATGGGGGAGCACCATGGTTTCTAGATGCTCTGCTTCCTGGCTAAATTTGAGAATCGCTGATCTGAAACATTCAATAGCCCCTAAGTGTTTATAAGGCCACATTCACAGAGAGATGATGGAAAGCAAGACTACAGGGTTACGCAGGGTGGTTCAGGCAAAAAAGAATTTTCTATCTGATTGAACTGGGTCACTGAGAGATTTACAGCAACAGGAGGCAAGGTGCCCCATGTGTTAACTCCATCCACAGGGAATCTGACCCAGGGCTAGAAGATCAGCTGCCGAGAGGAGACTCCCAACGCAGCAAAACACCAAGTCTCAGGGGCCAGGCCTGCATTCACTCACAGCAGAAATTTGGCAAAACAGAGAGGCAAGAAGGACACGTGTTTCCCTGGAGTTTCTTTCCCCAAAACATGGAGGCTCCTGGGTCCAGGAAAAGCCTGGGGCATAGACTCTGGCACTACCCAGAATCTGAGACTCTAAGGGCAGGATATTTAAAGCTGGCCTGGGTACCCTCCAGAGGAGAGTAGAGGGACAGTGCTGGTGTCACTTACCCAGGGTGTCCCCCATGGTGACAATTGCACGCTGATACAGCTCTGGGTCCCCAGCCTGATTTGACAGAATCACAGCCAAATGAGGCCTCCAGTCTCCCCACTGCTTTTCTCCACAACACTGAAAGGCGGCAGAAAAATAACTTAAATGTACAATCATTTAGGAATCGCCAAAATGTACATAAAGACGGAGGTTGTCTATTTCCTAGTTCAGAAATGGTCAGAGAATGCCCACTCTACCACCTGCAAGGCTGCCATTCATTGATTCAGAGCTCTCATCTTTAACAAAGCAAAACTTTCAGCAGAACACAGATACATATACATGCATACATACATACATTCGCAAGGATATTGGAAAATGGATAAATAAAATGACATTGCTCACTTAATATTTTTCACATTTCTCCCCAGTGCCTGGCCCTCAAGTAGCTAGAGACAAAACTCAGAAAAACCCTGATGCTTCAGTGGAAGAAGGAAGATCAAATATCCTTGGCTTATAAGTAGAAGAGGCCACGGCCTGTCACAGAAGTCAGGGGAACACAGGCCTGCTTAATGTCTTACTAAATGACTTATGTTTTCTGGCTTTAGAAAGCCCATTCACACACATCCTCTTATTTAATCTTCAAAGCAGCCCTATGAAGTCTAGTTCCTATTGCCACTTTAGGAATAAGAAAATCAAGCCAAGAGGCCCAACTAGGACAGTGCAGAGGCAGCAGAATTCCACCAGGGGGCAACAGAGAGTAGGCAGCGTGGTGGAAATGTACAAAGCCCTGCAAAAAACGGTGTTTTCCCTACCATCCCTCCCTAAGGCTGTTCTACTAAATGAAGAAGAATTTCAAGGCAGAAAATATCAATAAAGAAACAATATAATGTAATGGAAACAACAGGCCCCAACTCGAGTCTTGTATCTTACTAGCTTACTTACCTTGAGCAAGTTTCTTAATGTCTTTGAACCTTTCACTTTCTCATCCCTAAAACGGAGATCATAATTTCTACCTAACAGGGTTATTGTTGGTAATAAAATAAGATAGTTGTGTAAAGCACATTGCATGGTGCTTCACATTTTGTTTGCATTTAATCAATTACATGTAGATATAAATACAGACACACATGCACACACACAGTTGGAAGCTCAGCCGAGGAAAGAGATGATCTGCACACCCATCTACCTTCCAATAATAACTAAGATTTGGAGGTTAAAATTACTTGGTCTTTGTAATTATCCTGGGAAATAAAAGATGCTTTATCCAGCTCAATTTGACACTCAATCCTTGTTGATCTGGTCAATGCAGTGTGAAGAGGATGATGACAATGACGGTGATGATAAATCACAATAGCAATAGCAGTTCTCATGTGTCACATCGAACCATGAGCCACATCCTGTGCTAAGCATTTCTCCTACTAACAATCACATGTGCTAAGTACTATTATGACCCACATTTTAACATGTAAGCCAAGCTCCTTCTTGATGGATCTACAGAAACCAGCAAAAGAGAAGGAAATCCCTGGCTAAACACACACAGAAAAACACACACAAAGAAAAACTTAGAGGTCATTATTCTGTCTCCTCATTGGTGATTTGAAAAAGATCACTATAAAAGATCAATGGGGAGGTGGAGGGGATGCAGAGGAGAGAGAGAAAGAAAGAGAGAGAGAGAGCGCGCACCAAAATTCAATGGGCCAAGCATGGTGGTTGATATGTTCAGACGTTTTCTCTCCTTTAACTTTCACAATAACTATTGGTTAGGCACCAAAGTCCCCATAAAGATGCAAAACTGAGGCTCTGTGAGATTAAGAAAGAAAGCCAAGTTCGCTGGCAGACAGGCATACAGAGTCTAGGTTAAACTTGTGTGAAACCCGCACAAGTCATGCTGTCCAGTTGCTGTAATTTTCCACCACCCCACCCATCACATGGAACTGAAGTCCAGCCCTTTAGTAAATGCTAAAATGCTGGGAAACTCCCTAAGATCAAATACGGCATTGGCACATCACCTCTGGCTCCTCCGTTTGCTCATCTAAAAATAGGGGAAATTGAGCTAACTCTACTATTACAAAAAACCCAATGCACCATAGCTAATGATGTCATTTCCTGCATTTAGTGCTTCGTGACGTGACGCCATTCCATTGTGGAGCACAGGCCATTCTGCTGAATTGTGAGGCACACTCTGAGCTACAAAGCAGCCAGTTGATTTGATGATGGGGCATGAAAATCATTTCCCTTTTCCAGGAATTAGCCACAAGCAATAAGAAGGGCCAAAAAAGGGAAAATGTGAGGTCAATTCTTATTAAAACCAGTATTCACCAGAAACCCAAGCCTCAAGATCCGAGAGGAAGCTGCCAAGAGTAATGGAGATGGGACAGAGGTGCCTCCACGGGGAAGCTGAGAGGACACAAGGGGGAGAGGACCCCACAGCTCTCCCCACTGGCTGCAGGGCAAAGGCACACATGGAAAACTGTGGGTCCTGTAGAAAATGCCGGATGGCCTGGAATATGGCCTGGTCCGTCCTCTGTACAAACCTAATAAAAAGAACTGGAAATACATATCCAGGGAAGATTCAACTCCTTTAAAGGCACGTACTATGAGTAAACAAGCACAGATTGTGTGTAAATACACCGTAAGACAGAAGGAGGAAGGTAACGTGAGAAACAGAGGGAGCGAGAACATTCACCACAAAAATGTCACCATGAAACAAATGAAAAATTGTCACCAAACATTTTGTCATGAATTTAAGTAAAATAATGAAACAATTGCTTATATGAAGCAAGAGCATAGATCTGAGTTATAAGAGCTCAGGAAATAGATGGTGGATAACAGGAGATGAATGGAATGTGCAGAGCTCAGGAAAAAATAGGGGGAAATTGAAGAAATAAAAACAGAAACACAAGGGCATGAAAGCAAGAGATACTGGCAAAAACACAGTAAGTGACAGAGGATGGAAAAAAAGGAGGGAAGAAAGGAGGGAATGAAGGGGGGAGGGAGAGAGGGAGGGAGGAAGGAAGGAAGGAGAAGGAAGGAGAAGAGAAGGGAAGAGGGGAGGGAGGGAGGGAAAGCAAAAGGAAAAAAGAATAGAAATTATTAAATAAAAAATTCTAGGTATAATTCATATGTGTATAATATGTGAAATATGTGTACCTGGAATTCCTGAAAAGGAAACCAATATAATGGAACAAAACAAATATTGAATGACATAATCCAAGAAAATGTTCCTGAGCTCTAACATATGAACGTACATATTAAAAGGGCATGCTATATATGCCCCAAGAAGAAACGATTCTGTCAACACCAGGACATCATCTAGCAAAGTGACTGGCCGTCAAAGGTAAAGAAGGAATACACTGGGGCCAAAAGATCAAGTCTCCTGTGATGGGAAAACTACCAAGCTGGCCTCAGACTCTCAGCCACATCAACTCTAGACAGTTGAGATCAAGTATGTCCAGCTCTGAAGTGCCAGCGTGCAGTGGTGGGAAGCATTCCTCCAGAACTGCCAGGGGAAGCCTGCAGAACAAGCACAGGTCCTTTTGCCATTCACAGCACAGCAGGCAGCTTTGACATTTTGGGAAGATCGAGGTCTTCAGAGTCAGACAGACCCAGACAGATCCTGACCCCACTACTCACTATCTCTGATCTTGGGTAATTTTACACCTCTGCAGCTCAATTTCCACATCTGCAAAGCAGAGAGAATAACTCCTACCTCAATGCATTAAACCAAATAAGACGCATCAAAGCACTTAGCACAGGGCCTGGTACATGATAAGTGATTAACGAACTATTAATATTATCATCACGTTTCTTCCTGAAAGTCATCGCTGCGTTCCTGAGCAGTCCCCATCCCCTCAAGCCCTTGGGATGCCAGGGCAGTAAAGGAATCCTGTCATGGGGTACCGTGGCTGCCTGTGGAATCCTCCCCGACATGAGCTGGAAGAGGGTCTGCAGTGGGTCGTTGAGCGCCAGCGTGCTGGTGAAGCTGTGGGAAGAAGGACGGTCAGTGAGGACCCCGCCCAGAAAACCTCTCGACTCATTGCCCCTGAGGCTCAGGGCCTCGCAGAATTCTATTAGATTTTGGCAGCTTCTTTAGGCACGTGAGCATCTCCTTGCTTTCTGCTGTGCCTCTGTCACATCCTTTGGGAAGAGATGACAAGGTCTGCACTCTCCCGCACACCCCAGCGAGATCTCATTGTTGGGGGGATTTTCTGCACCTTGGTCTTGATGGCCTAACTCTGGAATAACCATTTCCGTAGGCCTTCTTCCATCACTGAGATGACCCACTGACATCTCAAAGGCCCCTGGAGAGCTGCAGCAGTGTATCCGGAAGCTCTTCTCCATGGGCCCCCCATTCCCAGCCACCCCAATCTCCCACTCCCTGCAGCCCTCCTCCGCGCCAAGCCCACAGCGCTCAGTGCCGTTTTTCTGGCTCATCAAGAGCCTGGGTCTGTAGTGCTTTTGCTCACAAGCACTAAATAGCCATTTTCAGTAACCAAAGAGGCGTGGAACAGGGGCCAGAAATGATCCTGCTGATGACAAACCATGGGATATGCTTAACAAGGATATAATAAGCTCTACAGCTGATTTGAGACTTAAGCTTACTCAGTGAGAGGTATTTTTCACAGTTCACTGGACTCCATCAAAAATCAATGGCCCAAGGCAAAAAAATCTGTAACAGAGATGTATGCTACAATGTGGTGCTGTGGGATGTTCCTTTTCAAAGCCCGAAGGAAAATCATACTCAGAACACCATCCTTTATTTAACAGCACCCTTGCCACAGGAGCTCCGAGCATGTATCATAATACAACTTCTGTGTTCCTCACCATTGCAGTCTCAGAAGATAATAAAGTGCACCACGGTGTCACCAGTCTGCAGGAAGACTGAGGAGTGCAGTCATCATGAGACTCAACCGAGGCCGTCATTCAGAATGGGCCCCCATGGTGATACAGCCATTAGGCCCCCCAACTGACCTTAATGTGGAAGTATCTTTTTTTTTTTTTTTAAGTACAACTCTTGCTCTTGTTGCCCAGGCTGGAGTGCAATGATGTGATCTCTGCTCACTGGAATCTCCACCTCCCGGGTTCAAGCAATGCTCCTGCCTCAGCCTCCTGACTGGCTGGGATTATAGGCGCCCACCACCACACCCAGCTGCTATTTGTATTTTTAGTAGAGATGAGGTTACACCATCTTGGCCAGGCTGGTCTCGGACTCCTGACCTCAGGTGATCCGCCTGCCTCGGCCTCCCAAAGTGCTGGGATTACAGGCATGAGCCACCGTACCTGGCAGAAGTGTCATCTTCTAATTCAACCTCTGCCCAACAGGATTTATGGCCAATTCAAATATAAACGAAGCTGAGAGGGTAGCTTCACAGCTTTAACCAGCGCTAGAAGCTAAACACTTTGAGCTGCATCTTTCTTGTTGTCTGACCCAAGTCTGCCCCTTACAGGAGGGCCTCTCACCCCACCCACCATATGCTAGGAGGAGCCTGAAGGACGCATTCAGAAACCCTTCTCCATCCAGCACCCCTAGACCCGCCACCTTCATTTGATCCTGGCTCTTTTGCTCTGTTCACTCTGTTTCATGTCCTTGTTCCAAACTCCTGGCTACGGACCCTTGCTTCCATCCCTAGCTCGTCCTAGTTTGGGCATTTTTCCTGGTCCACGCTGGCAGCCAGATCACAGTGTGCTGGCGTCATTTCTGACTAAGCACACCCCTTCAGTCTCAACACCTCCCACTGCTGACAATGCAGACTTCTGGATCTAATTGTCAGTCCTATAACTCCTTTTCCCACCACAGCTCATGACCCTGCTACCTACACCCCTACCCTACTCTCAGTGTCCAGAACTTCATCCCAAGAATAAGCAGTAGGAACTGCTTACATCAAAGACCCTTAGTCTCAAGGCTCTATCAGGTAAACGGGAGTGATCACCTACCCCTCATTATCAGAACGAGCTACAAGCCCCCCAACACGAGAGAAGGCTACTGCAATGTAAAAACCGACTTAATTTTTATGGGAGCCACAGTGGCTAGGCCTGTTGTCCTGGCGCTTGAGGAGGTGAGGCTATGTGTTCAAGGCCAGCCTGGGCAGCATAAAAACTCCTCATCCATTTAAGAAAAAAAAAAAAAAAAAACCTACTTAATTTTTGGAAACTCTGACCCAGGCCAATTTTGCTAAAACTTTTTATTTAATTTAGCAGGTAGAAAGAATGTATCTGTGTCTAAAACAGAGAAATGCTGTGTCCAGCTCAGAAGAGAGAACATGGAAAGATCCCTGGAGTGTAAGGCTCGTCAATGCATCTGGCATTTCTCCACAACCTCATCTTCCACCTTCGGTGAGGAGGCCTCTCTGCCCCACTGGTCTCTTTTGTTAAGTCCCGACTCACCCACTCATGACCCAGCTGTAGGTCCTTGGGTCCATCTTGCTGGACAGGAACAAGGCGTGACCCCACAAGTGGTTCTTCATGGCCCACTCCAAGGCTTCCTGAAAACCAAAACATCACATTCAAGAGTGCCTTTCCCACCTTCCACTGATGACAAGCCCTGTTACGCACTGCTGCCTCCTGAGCAGTTGAGGCTGGGCTTCCAGAAAACCCTTAGCGCCTCACACGGGAACGTGGACAGCCAGGAAGTTGATGATGTCGCCTTCACCAGCCTTCACCTTATCAACACCCACTGTGTTATTTCATCAGCTTCCCCTCAGACATGGTTGCTGGTTAGCCTCATCTATTTAGCAAAAGTTTCATAGCACTTGAATATCATGACTACAGTAAATACCAACGTATAGTATACTTGAAAAATACTAAAAGAAGAGATTTTAAGTGTTCTCATTAGAAAAAAACATGATAAATATGTGAGGTAATATATATGTTAACTAGCTCCATTTAGACATTCCACAGTGTGTGTGTGTGTGTGTGTGTGTGTGTGTGTGTGTCTGTGTTTATATATATAGAGAGAGAATATACGGTATATTCATAGGAATATATGGTATATTCATATACTATAAATATATACAGTTTCCGTCAATAAAAAATAAAAGCAAAGATACAAAAAACAAGAAATTAAATATTTAAATGTAAAAATTAATACCAAAAGTACTTCAACTTCATTTTTATGAATTAATTTTGAAGTAGGAAAAGCCTTTCTAACTATGACCCCCAGAAACTTAATGATTTTACACAGAAAGCCCTAAAAACATAAAGAGCTCCAACAAATCAATGAGTGAGGATCAAAGATTCAATAGAAAAATGCAGAAAATCTATGACATATTCACAGATTAAAAAATATTCAACTTCATTGAATTCATTTCAAATTGCATTGGATTGAATTGAACATATTCATTTCAATAGGAAATTCAGGCCTAGCAACGTGGCTCACACCGGTAATCCCCACACTTTGGGAGGTGGAGGCTCACTGGGGCCCAGGAGTTTGAGACCAGCACTGGCAACACAGCAAGACCCCATATCTATAAAACATTTTAAATTAGCCAATAATTTTTTATTTTGAGACAGTTTCTCTCTGTCGCACAGGTTGGAGTACCGTGCCATGATCTCGGCTCACTGCAACCTCCACTTCCCAGGTTCAAGCGATTCTCGCTCCTCACCCTCCCAAGTAACCGGTACTATAGGCTATGCCACCATGTCTGGCTAATTTTTGTATTTTTTGTAGAGAAAGGGTTTCTCCATGTCGTCCAGGCTGGTCTCAAACTCCTGGCCTCAAGTGATCTGCCCAGCTTGGCCTCCCAAAGTGCTGGAATTATAGGTGTGAGCCGCCATGCTCAGCCTTTATTCACTTCTCAGATTCGCACTTATCAAAGAGCTTGAAACACACTGTGGTGCGAATGTAGGAAAATAGCCACTTTTTTTTGCATTGCTGGTAGAGTGAATTGGCATAACCTCTAAAAGGCAATGTGTCAATAACTATCAAAATTACAAATCATATCCTTTGACCCAACGCTTCTTCCTCTAGAAATTTATCTTACATATATTCTCTCATACTGGACAAAATGACAGTGGTTATTCATTACAACATTGTAATTGCAAAAGATTGGAAGTACTCTTAATGTCAAGCTATAGGGGGTTTAGTTAAATTAATTATAATTTATCAGTAGAAGACTATGCCAACATAAGAAATAATGAGAAAGGTATTTACAAAGGCTATAGAGCAGAGGTCAGCAAAACAGAGCCTACAGGCCAAGCCAGCACACTGCCTATTTTGGTACAGCCCATAGCCTCACAGTAGTTTTTACCTTTTTAAGTGATTGGAAAAAATAAAAAAATAAAAATTTCATTATGCAATAAAGTTATATGGTAATTCAAATTTCTATGACCATAAATGAATTTATGGAAACATGGCCATACCCGTTCATTTATGTATTTTCTGTGGCTGCTTTCACACTATAAGGGCAGAGCTCAGTAGTTGTAATAGAGACTCTGGCCTGCAAAATGTAAAATGCTTACATTGTACAGTTTTTACATCTGTCCACTTACAGAAAATGTTTGGCAACCCTAATAGTGTTTTCTGAGACATTTTGTAAAATGAAAAAGGGAAGGTACAGAAATGGTATATACTATGCTAATTTAAAGGAAGAGAAAATAACAATATATGCATGAAATTTCTCTGGATATTTCAGAAAGAGAAATTGGGTGACTGGGGCAGGTGGCAGCATCATTTCCCAATTATATCTTTTTTATACATTTTAATTTTTAAATTAAATTGATTCAAATTTATTTTAATCATCTATCCAAATACTTAAATTTATATGAATTTTGTAAAGTATAATCTCAACTTCAAAATTAAGCTAGAAATCAATCTCCATCTGTTTAAAGTACGGACAGTCCCTTCTTATGAGTTTTTGACTTTACAGTGGTGTGAAATCAATACACATTTGGTAGAAGCTGTACTTCAAGTGCCCAGACAACCATTCTGGTTTTCACTTTCAATAACATATTCGATAAATCACATGAGGTATTTAGCACCTATTATTAAACAGGCTCTGGGTTAGATGATTTTGTAGGTTAAGGTAAATGTTCTGAGCACTTTTAATGTAGGCTAGGCTAAGTTATGATGTTGGGTTAGTTGTATCAAATGCATTTTCAACTTATGATATTTTATATTTAATGATAGGTTTATTGGGACATAAACATTGCAGTCAAGGAGCATATGTATTTAATATTAATAGGCAAGCCTTAGATATAACAGCAGGGATATTTGTAAACAAATTTCCTAGAAATTAATTTGGTGTATATATAAAAAACCTTTTAAAACTGCATACCCTTTATATAACCAATAATTCCACTTCTAGGAATATGTACTAAAAAATTTAAAAGATTAGGAAAGACTTATGTAACAAGATGTACAAATGGTGTAATTTATAATGGTTGACAAAATTGTAAACAGCCTAAATATTCAATAATAGTAGAATAGCCAAATAAAATATGATACATTAATATGATGCAATATTGTATAACTATTTTTTAAATGGTGCTATTGGAGCATATTTAATGCCATATCGTCTTAAGTTTAAGAAAAGAAATATGGCCGGGCGCCATGGCTCATGCCTGTAATCCCAGCACTTTGGGAGACCGAGGCAGGCAGAACACAAGGTCAGGATTTTGAGACCAGCCTAGCCAATATGGCGAAACCCCGTCTCTACTAAAAATACAAAAATTAACCAGGAGTGGTGGTAAGCACCTAGGAATCAGTTGAACCCAAGAGGTAGAGGTTGCAGTAAGCAGAGATTGCACCACTGCACTCCAGCCTGGGTGACAAAGCGAGACTGTCTCAAAAAAATTTAAAAAGAAGAAGAGAAATAAACAATTATATATGCCATTTTATTTTCTTTTTACTATATATGCATGGAAAAATGCTGGAAGTAAATATATCAAAATGTTAACAGGTATTACCTTTTTTCTTTTTAGTTTTTTCATTTTTAATTTTTATGGGTACATAGTAGGTGTATATATTATGGATTAAAAAGATGAGATATTTGGGTACAGGCATATAATGTATAATAATCACATCGCAGAAAATTGTGTATCCATCCCCTCAAGCATCTATCCTTTGTGTCACAAACAATCCAGTTATGCTCTTTTAGTTATTTTTAAATGTACAATCAAATTATTATTGACTATAGTTCCCCTGTTGTGCTATCAAATACTAGGTCTTATTCATTCTAACTATTTTTTTGCACCCATTACCCCTCCCCTCCTCCCTCACCCACCCCTACTGCCCTTCCCAGCTTCTAATAACCACCCTTCTACTCTATCTCCATGAGTTCCATTGTTTTGATTTTTAGATCCCACAAATAAGTGATAACATGTGAGGTTTGTCTTTCTGTACCTGGCTTATTTTACTTAATATTTCATTGTCTTTTAATGGTAGGGCTATGGGTGTTTTTATTTTCTTTGTTGTGTCTTTCTGAACTTCTCGCATCCTCCCTGAAATGAGTACATACTATTCACATAATTGGAAAAGGGGTGAGTGGCGGAGAGGGATGGTGATTGCTTTTGGGGGAAGCGCATACTTGCCTTCTTCCTTCCAAAGTAGAGCAGTCTAGTGAATTTCTCCACAATCTGTGCAGGTGTCTCCACACTTGGGGGGATCTCTCCAGTGAGCAGGTTCGGGGTCCCAGAGCTCAGCACTGGCCAGTCCTCATCGGTCAGTCTGATGAGGTTGGCCACAGGGGGCTGCCGTTTGTACTTCTCCAGCTTCTTGCAGTCTTGCATTAGCAGCTCAGCGATGTCAGACCCCACCATGGACTGTAGGGCAAAGAGGATCATCAGGGGAGAATCCTATGAGTCCTCAAGCTGGCAGCTCCAGCTGGAGACGGAAGGCACCAGAGCCTGCCTTCTTCAAAAAGAGGCCAATTATGCAATCATAAGGCAGTCCTTTCTTGGATTGCTATATTTCAAACTTCAGCATCATTATCATGGTTGTTTTCTGCCTGTCAGGAGCTACGAACCTTACCAGGAACAATCACAATTTCACAGGTATATTATTTGGCTGGTGCAATAACCCAGAAACTGTGTAATATTCCCAGACCAAGGAAGAAGATCATCAGGGGAAAGATTTGCGTTAGCAAACTGGCATCGACATTTGAGCAATTTTTTCCCTTGGGGCAATTTGTGGCTTCTTTCATACTGCTTTTCATAATCATGCCATAAACAGAATCTTATCTATCCCAAGAAAACTCAAATTTCAGCCTGCACCTGCTCTCCCACCAAAACAGTAACTCACCCCATTCTGGCGACAGAGGAGAACCAAGAGTTGCCACAGTAGAGCTGAGTCTCTGCTCCCCAGCATCTCGGATCTGCAGCTCTGGGCTGCTTTCTGCTGGCAAAACGTCATAATATCCACCTTATGTACATCTTCCCTACAAGGAAAAATTTAGGGAGCGAAGAGTGAGCAGGCAGATAGTTCCCTGTTTCGGACAGCAGGCTCCTCCTAAGCGTGCAGGTGCCGGCTGGGCTGTGGTTGAGATGGAAGTCTGACAAGCCAGGGCTAAGGTAATGAGCCTGTACCTATAGGATAGTTATTTTCTTATAGAACAGGAGGAAATTTCAGAGATTCTCTCATGCACTCAGCGTCCCCCCCGCCCCCATTTTACAGATGAAGAAGCAGAGGCTCAGAGACCTGAAGTGACTGCACAGGATAGCAAGTAAAAGCAGACTCAGAAGTCAGACAATGCTGGGTCTAAATCTGGGTCTGCTCCTTCTCTGTTTAGACAAGTTTCTTACCTCCTCTGAGCCTCAGCTCTGTCCCCTAACATAGGGACAGTAGAAGAACCTACCTCCATACAAAAAGGAATTAGAAAATCGTGGGGCATATATTAAGGAATCAGTATGATTGGCAGTATGATTTGCTCAAGATCATCCAATAACGGCAAGAGCCAAGTTAGGCTTAGTACCCCCGTATCTGAACACCCGACTTGCTTTTTTGCCCTATATCTGTACACCTGTGTGTAAGAAACAGAGACAACACTCATTTTTTCTTGGAGGAACTGTCAAATACCATATGGGGAATATTTTTGCATAGTAGTGATGATACTTTCTATGTGAGATTAGTCTCAAGCATAATCTCACTTGAGACTCACAGGCAAGCCTTGGATAGGAAGAGCAGGTGTTACACCACTTCTCAGGGGAAAAGCTAAGGTTCAGAGAGGGCTAGTTGACCTGTCCACCATGGGACTCTGAGTCAGTAGGATGCCCTGAGCCTGAGACCCAGGTGGGCTGTCACCCAGCAATGACTCTCTCCTCAACAAAGATGTCCAAGTTACATTTATCAGAAATACGAGACATTTAAAAGCAGTCCTGGCTCAGTACGGCAGAGGGCTCACTTGCACACTGTTCTGTAACTTGAACACTGCCAATCTTATTTCCTTCTCCAGGAAAAAGCCACTGTGACAAGAATTGTTTCTGCTATGATCCACTTGTCAGTGACTTCCCAGGCTATGCTCCACTTTTCTGCTAACATCTATCAGCACATGGAACACCAAAACTTCCTACCATGCAGCCTCTGCAAAATGGAACTGATTTTAGATTTCTAAACTGTCAAGCTAATTTTTCTTTCTGTCTTTCAACTATTGAATGGCTTGTCAAAATGGCTCAGGCCACATTTGGTTCTATCTTGTAGCACAGAGAATTCCACTCCAATAAGGACAGACATTTTTTTCCAAGGAAATCAAGAACAAATCTCCAAAATGCTGATCAGGGCAGGAAGATTCTCTAGGTTTCCAAAGCCCTTACTCAGCAGCTCTTACGGTAGTTTACCTAATCAAGGGTCCTGAGAAACTTCTCATCTCCTCTTGCTCTTCAGAGTCATTAAGAATAACCTGGAATTTAAAAATCAGATTTTTGTCTTTAAGACTGCATCTACCCTAGGCCCCTATTAGTCAAGTCTAGTATCAGACTCCAGGGTCCTAGGATGGTCCTAGGATGTGGCTCAAGGCCTTGTGGAGAAAGCAGAAAGAAAAAAGTAAATCTTGTTGCTAAAGATGAGCCACTGACAGCTCAGGAAAAACATAACTCTAGCATCAATTCTTTCCGAGAAGAGCCCCACCCATTCCTGTACTCCCTAATCCAGGGGGTACATGGCCCAGTTTCCCAGAAGAGTGTCCCATTCCTGGAGATGCCCTGACTCAGGTTCAGGAAAGCAGGGTAAGCATGTTAGGAGTAGTTAGGTGGGCAATGTGCTGGCATTTCAAGGACACTGGGTCTTCTTTACCTCCACGCTGTGCACTTCAACAAGGGCTGCTTGCCCGTCAGTGAGACAGCTGGGACCCACACACACCAACTGACCTCCTGGCCCAAAACTCACAGGAACATGAGGGACGTAGAACTTCATGGGTGCTTTGGGACCAGCTGAGGAGACATACTCTGACCAACAGACACAGATGGACATCGTTAGCATTACTTCCATCACTGTTCTTTAGTTTAGGAACATGCCACAGACGTATTTCTGCCCAAATTCTGCCTGAACCAAAATAAGATCCTGGGTGGGTTGTATAATCAGAAGAAGCCCATGTTCCCTGCTCCAGTCAGATTTAAGCCTCTGAGAATGTGTCAGAATACAATGCATGGGCTTGATGATTCAGCCCAAATGATAAAGCACTCAGCCCAGACTCTGTGATGTTGAGAGCCCAAGGAGTCTCTGGCTTTTGTGGCCTCTATGCCCATGACAAAGTTCCTACATCCAGACAAAGCAATGATGCCTTGTGTCCTCCTTTTGCTTTTCCTAATTCTCTCTGCTCTTCAGTTGTTTTAAAAGCACCACTGAGTGCCTCCTTCCCCAATCTGATGATGGATAGGGGCAGTGTTCCCTTCCGGGAATCAGCTATGATGCAATTACCATTACTAGCAAAAAGATAGAAAATGGAACCAAAGTTGACCTCTCTGCCCAGGAAATCTACATAAGCAAATGAGGCTGACAATGATCCATCTTAAGACTGACTTTCCCAGACACTTGCCACCCGGCCTTTCCACATCAGATTCAAGCAACTCTTGTGATCATCTTAGAACCCACCAGCCTGAACTGGACTCCAAGCTGCTGACGCTGGAGGGCCATCCTGCTCGGAGGCATCGGTGATATACTGACTGAGCTCGTAGCTGCTGGAGCTGAGACGCGACTCATGCTGCTGGAGAAGGTTGGACTCACTAGCCAATGCTGGCTGAAAGTTAAAAACACATAGGAAGAAGTTTCAGAGAGCTGGTCTTCTCAAGCGTTCCTTCAAAGAAACAAAATACATACAGTGAAAGTGGATGTGTTGAAAGAAGAAAAAGAGATAATAAGTTGACAGGCATTTGCCAAAAAGATGTATTATGACCCAATGGAAAGAGTGCAGGCCTTAGGGTCAGGGGGCCTTGAATTCAAATCTCAGCTTTATCTTATACTCAGCTGCTGTGTCCCTGGACACGTAACTTAGGTTCTCTGAGCTCAATGCTTTCATCTGTGATATAATCATATTTGCCCTATATACTTCAAGCAAGTCATGTATTGATTCACCAACTATTTAATGAGCACCTATTATGCTCCAGGTAACATGCTTTCCCTTTGGATGCAGTTGTAATGAAATTCACAGGGCCAGGTATGATGCCTGTGAATACAGACATGAGGTATGATGCCTCATGCCTGTAATCAGAGCACTTTGGGAGGCCAAAGCAGAAGGATCACCTGAGCCCAGGAATTTGAGATCCCAAATTGCAATACAGCAAGACCCCATCCTACAAAAATAAATTAATTAATTAATAAATCAATTAATTTAGCTGGGCATGGTGGTGCACACCTGTAGCCTCAGCTACTTGGGAGGCTGAAGTGGAAGGATCTCTTGACCCCAGAAGTTCAAGGCTGCAGTGAGATATGATCATGCTGTTACACTCCAGCCCAGGTGACAGGGCAAAACTCTCTCTCTAAATAACTAAAGAAATAAATTCATTGAATTTACATCTTGTGTGCGTACAAGTAAAATAATGGGTTCAAAAGCTCTTTGGGCCAAGCACAGTGAATCACACCTGAAATCCCAGCACTTTGGGAGGCTGAGGGAGGAGGATCACCTGAGGTTAGGATTTCCAGATCAGCCTAGCCAACATGGTGAAACCCCATCTCTACTAAAAACACAAAAATTTGCTGCATGTGGTGGAGCGCACCTGTAGTCCCAGCTACTAGGGAGGCTGAGGTGGGCAGATCACTTGAACCAGAAAGGTGGAGGTTGCAGTAAGCCTAGATCAAGCCATTGTACTCCAGCCTGGGTGACAGAGTGAGACTCACCCTCAAAAAAATAAAATAAAATAAAAAATAAAGGTCTTTGTACACTGTAAAGTGCTATACATATGTATGTGGCTGCTGTCATTGTATTGTTACTATTAATCATAATAATATGTGTCCTACCCTATTAAGCACTCAGAATACAAAAGAAATTGACCTCAAAAATCATACAGACTTAATAAGGGAGACAAGATTAATAAAGACTTTCAAAATTAAGAACCATCTCTGGCCAAGCATGGTGACTCATGCCTATAATCCCAGCATTTTGGGAGGCCAAGGCAGATGGATCATGAGGTCAAGAGTTTGAGACCAGCCTAGCCAACATGGTGAAACCCATCTTTACTAAAAATACAAAACTTAGCCAGGTGTGGTGGTGGGCGCCTGTAATTCCAGCTACTTGGGAGGCTAAGGCAGGAGAATCACTTGAACCCAGGAGGTGAAGGTTGCAGTGAGCCAAGATTGTGCCACTGTACTCCAGCCTGGGCAACAGAGTGAGACTCTGTCAAAAAAAAAAATTTAAAAATCTCTGTAGTATATTTGCCAATTTTTCATAAATCTAAAATTATTCTTTAAAAAAGATTTTTTTTAAAAAAAGATCTCCATTTTGTGGCCCAGTTGGTGCATACAATAAGATTTTTAGAGGAGAGAGACGAATGATGATTTAGAAAAGGTTTCAAGCCCTACTTCTCAAACCTGAATTCAAAGATGCTAGCAACTTCCCACTTCCTGGGTTAAACCAAATTACTAGTTCCCTGGGTTCCCTAACACCTAACACCTGGTGACAGCCTCCTCTCTATCCCAGTATGCTGGAGTAAGCTGGGTAACATTTATTGATCCTGTCAATTTGCCAAAAATGCAAAGGTTTTCAGTTCAGGGCGTTGGATGCATAAGACTGAGGCAGTAAGGAGATAAAAAAGGAAGGCATGGGCAGAGGTTCTGTCAAAAGGGAAGGAACGGCCACTGGACACCCATCCCCAAGGGCCCTGTCCTGCCACTGCTGACAGTGTCAGCTGCGACACATGGTCACAGTCTCCAGCCCCCACGTCACTTTAGGTTACCTTATTTTTCTGGGCCCCAGCAGACAGGCTCCCTGGAAACAGCTCCCCAGGCCACTCCTGTCCAGAGTTGGAAGCAGGGCTGTCTTTATAAGGGTTCCTACTGTTAGATCTGCAGCAAAATGACAGGAGCAGTGAGCAGGGTCCTGGGCAAGCCATCAAGGCTGAGGTGCTCTCCGCTGGAGGCTGACCTGCTCCAAAGCGGGGCAGGTACCATGTCGGCCTGGGTGCCACAGGAGAAAGCATTTTCCTCCCACTTGCCACCTCAGTCTACTAATCCCAGCAAAACAGGAGTGCTTGCGTTCCACAGCTCAGTGGCTGGAAGTGGCCTCAGGCCCTGATGAGAAGGCCTGGTCTCTACAGCTTGACATTCTGGAGTGACTTAAATCAGAGTGTTTAGGTTGGTGAATTCCAGGGCCTAGAGCACTAGCAGAGATGCTTGGGCAAAACTCTCTTCCCTGTCTTGTCTTATCACAGAGAGATGTCCCATTGACAGGGCTCAGGAGTAGGCTGAGGAGAAGCACCCCAGCTCAGGTAAGTTCTCATGACCTAATCATGAGAACTTTTGCTAGGCCACATCTGTTCTAAGGCCAACACAGTATGAGAGTTCTCTTTTACGACAGACCTCAAGTAACCTCCCAGGACTCAGACTCACCGGAACTTGCAGCCTGCAAGTTTATATCTGCTTTTCCTAAGGCCGATGTTTTTAAAGTTCCCATTCATTCAACAGACATATTAATAGCTGGCCAGGCCCATCTTGGGATACTCCCATATCCTTGTGGCTAAAGCAAAAGGTACAAGGGCTTCTGGAGGTGAGAGGCCAGCAACAGACGCCGTAAGATTTGCCCGACATAATCTGAGCTTGACAACGTCATGTCAAACTGGCCTCTCCATTCACACTTACTGGAAGTGGGTCTCACTGTTTGTTCCAAATGAACTGTGCTGGTTTTCATACTGATGTTCATCGAGGTACTTTTGATCTTGGTAATCTTCATGCCAGATATAAGGGCTCCTTTGCCTTGGCACTGCACCCTCAGAGAAAACAAAATCAAGGCAGGTCACTTCCTGTTTCTGAAAGTTCTTAGAAAGGTATTAGTGAGCTGTGAGGACTTACTGAAGCACAGTAGATCTAAAAACATATTTTCCAAATTGAATAAATAGGTAGGTGAGAGCTAATGATGAAAGTCCACAGGATGCCTCTCAGTCCCCTCTGAACCAATTAGCATGGCTCTATACAACTGCATAACAATGGGGATTTGTGTGTGTGCGTGTGTGTGTGTATGTGCGTGTGTGTGTGTGTGTGTGTGTGTGTGTTCAATGTTGAAACAGGTTTATCTTTGCTAGCAGTTCAGAAGCTGCCATTAAGACACACCCTATACCTGTTATAGGGTAGAACACTCCTTGGGTGCATATCTGCTGCCCTCAGGGTGAAGTGATAGCCCAGCAGATGTCCTTAAGAACTGACTTCACTGTTACTTGGTCAAAGACTATAATCTTGGCTATAACGCAAAGTAGGAGAAAAAACGTGAAGTGCCAAATCCCCACAGTACTAGTAACAGTACCATCATCTGTGCATACAAAGGAAAACAACTCCGTTACATCCCAGGACATCTAGGAGGAGTGTTACTGCTGCGGTCTCGTCTGGCCGAAAAAGGATGCCCAAGGTGAGGTCTGAACATGGCTCCTTTTGTCTCTCCCCTGCCTCTCAGTCCAGCTGCCCCATCCCCAAATCCCAAAGGCTTCTCGGAGACTTTTCCATACCTCTTTCTTCCTGCAGCCACTGTGGGGGTCCATGATAGTAGTAACTTCCATAAGCGTATTCCTCCCTCAGAACAGGAGAGTGATAGCTCTGATATGAATTCTCATAACCTGGCCTAAAATATCACAAAGAAGGCCGATCAGTGGAGGACAAGGGTGGTAAAGAGAGAAACCAATGGAGGACTTGACAAACTTAACAGTTTCAGAGGACGGAGTTGTGACCCAAGCTAGAATCTGCTTGAAAGCCATAGTTAATTCTAGATCCTGTAAACAGAATCAGAGGAGTCAGGACTTTGTTGCATAACAAGAGCACAATTTTTATAGTAAAATCTTTTTTTACTTAAAACTCTTTTTCTAAAAGCATCTTTTTTATTTAAAACTTTTATTTTATAGTAAAACTCTCACTCCCCAAATACATACATATTATCTTAGAAAACTCTGTCCTGACATCTGAGAAAACCACTTCCTGAGATGACTGTGTTAAGTCTCCAATATACCATTGTAATTTCCATGCTTGTTTCAAATGGAATTGAAATTAAAAATTCCAACTGGACTATCTTAAGTCTGATTACTTTTATTGCCTCTGTCCTGAACATGCCTCTCTTTGAGAATATAACAATCCAAAAAGATTGGGGAGAGGAACGTGATAATATTAATGTTTTTATCAATTAGCAATTTTTTTTTTTTTGAGACAGAGTCTCACTCTGTCACCTAGGCCGGAGTGTAGTGACAAAACCTCGGCTCACAGAAACCTCCACCTCCCGGGTTCAAGCGATTCTCCCATCTCAGCTTCCCAAGTAACTGGGACTACAAGCGTGCACTACCATGCCCAGCTAATTGTGTTTTGGGTTTTTGCTTTGTTTTGTTTTGTTTTTGTATTTTTAGTAGAGATGAGGTTTCACCATGTTGCCCAGGCTGGTCTCAAACTCCCAACCTCAGATGATCTGCCCACCTCGGCCTCCCAAAGTGCTGGGATTATAGGCATGAGCCACTGCACCCAGCCCAATTAGCAATTCTTCAGCATTTCTTAGGGAAAAAAATTCTTTGAAATAATTGTTGTAATTTCAACCCCGAATCTAAGCAGGTAAATATCACCCCAACTGGAAAAGCTAAAGAAGAACATAGATGGCTTCCAACATTCCATGAAACACTAAGTCCAGGTCTACAGACCAGGGGAGCAGGAATTCCAGAATCTCCAACCCGGACAGAATGACCTCACTGCAACCTCCTCCTTCTGAACTTGGAGCCTGCAAGTTTACATCTGCTTTCCCTAAGGCCAGTGTTTTTAAAGTTCCCATTCCTTCAATACAGATTAGTGGTATGCCTGTTACACTCCAGGTACTGTTGTAGGCACTAGGATTCTTCATGGTGCTGGTAGCGTCATGCTAATCCCAAGGCAGAGTGGTCCACTGACAATGAGAAACTCCTTAGAGGGAGTTCCAAGGAAAGCTTTTCCATAGTCTACATATACTACCTTTTGCAATCCCAGAACAAGAAGATTCCATTTGCTGTCTTGAATTTCACCACTTTTTCTTCCCTCTACCCCACTCCTGCTTCACTAGCCCTCAATACCCAATCACATTTGTGATGGCTTCTTTAAGAAGCTCCATTAGGGGATAAAGATGAAAGAAATACTATCTTTGATACTATCTCCACCAAAAACCAATTTAGGAGAGGACAGGGTTTAGCTAAAGAAATGTAGTAAGACAGACAAAGAAAAAAAAAAGTGGGGAGAGAGAAATAAAAGGAAAAGGAAGAAGGAAAAGAACAATCTATTCATAAGCATTTAGGAGAGCTGCATTCATTCCAAGCCCTAAAGCCATACCTTGAGTACAACTGATTGGAATAACCACCTTCATAATAGTCAACCCCAGGTACAGGCTGATGCCAGTCCCCAGGTCTGGATGCATAATAGGGCTGTTGATGGTCTGCTCTGGGCCCCTGCTGTGGCTGGGGGCTCCCGCGGTTGTCTTGCCATTGGTGGAACCTCTCTCCATTGTGCCGAGCCTGAGGGACAGACCAATGATGTCCATCTCTCTGAAACCCGCGGTCTGGATCCTTTGAGGGTGCTGTGGCCCTCCCTCGTGTCTGGGGCGGCCTCTGGGGAACCCAAAGTTCCATCCCTGATTCTCTGAATTTGTCTTGGGTTTTGAGTTAGTTGTGTAGTTATTTTACCTTCCTGCAGACAGAGGAAAAAGGAGAAATCATCATTTAAAGCCTGTATCCTAACATGGTGGTTGATTAGGTTTTATGAAAAGAACAGCTATGGTCCTTGAAATCTATCTAAAACAAACCATATGGGCATGGATACTGAGAAATCTGGAAAAAAAATTATCAGATACAAGAAGCAAATAACAGACTAGACCATTATATTGATATTGCTTAAAAAATTAAAAAGTACATTCAGAACAACGACAGATGGGGGAGGCATGGGAGACAGATAACAGTAACAGGTACAGCTAAAAATGCTATCAAGGAACCTCAGTTGATGTTTCTTCACATATTCCCCCAGCAAGTGTTTATTTAACACTTACAGTGAAGGCTCTGTGGTATCAGAAATAGAGTGGGTCTTGGAGAGAGCTAGATCAGAGTTCAAATCCTAACTCTGCCACTTAACTAGCTAGTTCATTTTTTCAAGCTTCAATTTCCGTACCCAGGAAATGGAGACTGTAATAACTACCTTGCAAGGTTATTCACAGAGTTAAGATAACCTATCCAAAGTGCCTAACATGTTACCTGGTATATAGTAATTGCTCAATAAATAACAGTGCTATCAAGGATAAAGATTGGGGTGGTATGAGTGGCTGAAGATGTTTATTAAACAAAAAAAAGTTTTCACTGACCTCTTCAACATGCACCTTCTCTGAATCCTTACATTAACCCCCTCAAAGAACAGAACCTATGTAATATGGTCAAACCTGTTCCTCTTCCAGAGGAGCCAACAAGAGGCAAGTTTGGGACTGTTTTCATAAGCAAATAGCCATGTCTCAGCATTCTTCCTGGCTGGAGATTTTAAAGCCTGGAAGTCTCCCTACCGCCAAACTAATTTTCCCCATGTATTCCTCAAAATGAGAAATTGCTCCAGGGACTGATTACCTTCGAGGTTCCTCTGCCCATAGCACAGGGTGGCGGGGTGTGGGGATTGCACCCGCGAAAGAAAGCACACCTCAGACCTCACTTTTGCTCAGGGATTCTCTTGTGTCAGGAGCATCCACAGGCTAGGTCGGCTCCGATTCTTTTCTTCCCTGGGAACTGTTTTAGGTTGCAAGATTCTGATCAAATCAGTTAACTTATTCCCACTACTGAAGCTCCCAGCCTCATAAAAATTCATATCAGAACAGAAGGTCAAAAGGGTGGGTGTTGAAATCGAGACGTCACTCTGCTCAAACACCAGGGAGCCAAGAGCTATGAGACAGCAGAACACACAAGAAGAGCAAGGTGCAGAGAGGGCCTCCCCCTTCAAGGTCACTCCCAACCCCGGGGGAACCTGTGGCTTCCTTCCTGTGTCAGCTCACCCCCTTGAAAAAGCCAGGTGCAATGACAGCCTTTGCCAGCAAACCCCAGGAAAGGCCAAATGTCCCAGATACAGGGGAGGGCACATGAGCCTTTTCTGAAGGCTGGTGGAACTCAAAACCATTTGGACCACGTAAGTGGAATAAGAAGAAAGCTGCTTTCCCCTTGTCCCCAGATTGTCCCACTAGACAGCCCTTCTCCCACTGCAAAGGCGCAACACCCAATCTTTCCACTGAAATCACATCATTTTGCTGCCAAGAGACATCAACTCCAGCAAATTAGTCCTCAGATTGTATTTAAGAACGCCAAATAAATAGCCCCTTCGATTCTCAAAATGAAGGAATTACATCTATGATGACAAATCACACTCACAACATTCACATAAATGACCTTTCCTAGTCCCGGTAAAGGCAATATTGCCTTTCCTAATCTGACAGCACAGCATGTCCAGCTCAAAGAAGGGAAAGAAGGGAGCGAGTGTTCCCACACACCTGCTCCGACGGCTTCCCACCTTCCTTCAGCGCTGCTCCAGGGACCTAGCCCAAACTGCCTCCTCTCCTCTTGGAGATGGTCAAAGTCCAGGTGCCACATCTACCAAGACTCACTGGGCCCTCAGATGTACAGCATGTTAGTTACCTTTGCAACTGCCCAGCCTCCATGGAGTTAATTCATCAGGGCAAAGTACAGCCCAGATACCGCAGTCTGGGACCAGCCTGACTTGACGAATTTGCTCTGAACCCTGTCAGAGACTGGCGCTTCTGTTTGCCTGAGCATGGGCTGAGCCAGGTTCATTCACATGAGAAATCATCCAAGTTCCTACAGCAATCACAGAAGAGAGACACCAGGAAGAGGAAGCCCGGAAGCCCTGGGGCAGCCTGGTCTGGTGAGAAAAGCACCACATTTGGGGTGTTAACTCTTGGATCTACCATAGCTGGTTCTGTTGCTTAATCTCTCCGACTTTCAGTTTCTTTTTCTTCAAAATGGGAATGACAATGCTTAGCTTACGAGGGTCATCACCAGGATTAAATGTTGGTAAAGCAGCACATGATATATAGATAAGTATCCTCTGCAGATCAGTATCATCTTTTCCTTTCCAAAGAGACAAGTTAATTCCACTGGCTGAGGCCAGTAGGGAAGGGGGCACACTCACTGGTGGGAGTAAACACCTGGTTTGCCCAGTGTGGGTTTTTCTCATGTATGTTTCTCTCCACTGGGCTCTGGTTATGTAATAAATTATGTTATCTAGCTAGAAGGTTGATTTATATGACCAATTTTTGAACGGAAGGCACTAAAAAGTTTTCTCTTATAACAAGAAATTAGTTTTTCACTTTTGAAATATACATTTCTGGTCAGGCATAGTAGCTCACACCTGTAATCCCAGCACTTTGGGAGGCCAAGTTAGGTGGATCACCTGAGGTCGGGAGTTTGAGACCAGACTAGCCAATATAGTAAAACCCCATCTCTACTAAAAATACAAAAAGTTAACCAGGCGTGGTGGTGGCCACCTGTAATCCCAGCTACTCGGGAGGCTGAGGCAGGAGAGTCGCTTGAACCTGGCAGGTGGAGGTTGCAGTGAGCCGAAATCGCACCATTGCACTCTAGCCTGGGCAACAAGAGCGAAACTCAGGCTTAAAAAAATAAAAAAAGAAATATATATTTCTTCTGCATTATTAAGGTAAACTCAGAGAAGTACATGACTACTGCTGAATTAATATTTTAAAATTCTGAATCTGCTCTGTTAAAAAATCCCAATGGTTTATACTTTCTCTCAACAAATGCTTACTGTATTCCTATTAAGGGCCAGGATTGGACACATAGAAATATAAAAGACACCTAAGCTTTCCTTTGAAAAGCTTAGAACAAATTAGCTTCTCACGTCTGTCATTACTAGTCCAAGGAAAACCACCCCTCTCGGATCTGTCCCATGGTCGGACAGGGTCATGTATCTAAGCTACGAAATTTTCTCTCAGTCCCTCGGCTGACTCTAGAACCCAGAAACTGAGTGTAGAATTCTCTGACTGTAGCTAACGTTTTTTTTTTTTCCCCCAAGATGGAGTCTTTCTCTCACCCAGGCTGGAGTACAATGGTGTAATCTCGTCTCACTGCAACCTCCGTCTCCCAGGTTCAAGCAATTCTCCTGCCTCCGCCTCCTCAGCATCTGGGATTACAGGCACGCACCACCACACCCCACTAATTTTTGTATTTTTAGTAGAGATGGAGTTTCACCATGTTGGCCAGGCTGGTCTCAAACTCCTAACCTCGTGATCCACCCACATCAGCCTCCCAGAGTGCTGGGATTACAGGCGTGAGCCACATGCTCGGCAGCCAATGGTTTCTTACCTCACTCCTGGGCTGTGACATTTGGCTCTCTAATGGCTGCACTGTTGTTTTTAATCCTTCTGGGAAGAGGAACTAGAGAAGGACACACACATCGACAGCAGGAATCAGAACAGGGTGATTATTACACCGACTCGATACCAAATTATATGTTCTAGTATATTATAATAACATTCATAAAAGTTCTTGATGTCACTATTTTAGCATATTATGTGACATTAGTCTTGCCCTATAATACCAGCTGCATTATTAGAATGTTAACTTTGGAAAAGACCTTAGAGGTTATTTTAACAACTTTGCTTTTTTGATGATAAAACCGAGATCCAAAGAAGTGAAATGATTTACCCAAGATCACAAAGTTAACTAGAAGTTCAGTGAAAATTACACTGGTGTGCTGTAGCTGCCTTGCACAAGGTTAATAAAAGCTGATTATTAACTATTCAGGAATTGTGTGAGCCAGTTGTTAAACCATGGAATACTTGAAATCCACCATGGTGGGAGTGTTTACACCACAGAAATTGGCAAATGCTACAAAGCAAAGTTGTTGGTGGGTTGTTTGTGTCTTTCAGAGAACCTGTTAAGCAGCATACCGATTTTAACCTCCAATTCTTACTTCCTGATTCAGTGTTCTTGCAATTATAGAATTTTCATTTCTGTTACTAGCCTTCATTGCACATCTCTGGCTTAAACATCTAGACAAATTATTCCAAATGCTTCTTTTGTGACATCCCAGAGCATCTCTAATTATCTCTAGAGTTATTATAAAACTCTTCAAACACTCACCAACCAAAATTAATTCTAATTAGCTTTAATTATTCTATATAGACATATGGCATACAACAGTTATATGGGTCACAAAATTAAATAGGTTGTAGTGGGATCTCACCACTCCAAAGGGCTTGGGATTTGTCATTTCCTACCTTTCCAGCCTCACATAACTACAATTACTAAGTCTTTCAACTTGGCAGCTCAATTCTTCCTGATTTCTAAACCAAATTGGCCCAGCTTGACAATACATTAGGAGCTCAATCCCCACCAGGAGGTGGACCAGAATGGGTCTGGCCACCCCAGGTCCTGGCTGTAGTGTCCCGGGATAATCCAGTAGGCTCTCTCATGCCCAGATGGCTATGGTCTTTTCATTATCCTGCCCCAAGTGCTCTGTCCTCGTACCTGATTCCTGCTCTGCTTTCCAACTATGCACCAGGATTGGAGTCCTGAAGGTTTATTATTTATGTAAATTTCCTTTCCCAGTCTCTGTTCTCTCTTTCAAATGGCAGACAGCACTGTCTAGGGTCTAGCTTCAAACAAGAGAAACTACCTGCTGTGGATTAAATGTTTGTTTCCTCCCAAAATTTGTATGTTGAAATCCTAACTCCCAATGTGATGGTATTAGGAGGTAGGCCTCTGAGAGGTAATTAGGTCATAACAGTGGAGCCCTTGTCAATGGAAATCATTCCCTTATAAAAAGTCACAAGAGAGTTTGCTTCTCCTCTCTCTCTGCTTTCTGGTATGTAAGAACACAACCAAAGATGGCCATCTGCAAACCAGAAAGCGGCCCTCACCAGACACCAGATCTGCTGGAATCTTGATCTTGGGCTTCCCAGCCTCCAGAAGTATGAGAAATAAATTTCTGTTGTTTAAGCCACCTAGTCTGTGGTTTTCTGTTACAGTGGCCCAAACTGACTAAGATACCACCCTAGTGTGACACCTGTCTAGCAAAAGTATTATCACTGCTCATGATGCTGCTAACGTCTAGCCACCAGATTAGTGCTGACGGATGTGAACACTCACCTACATCTAGGTCAGGTCTGCCAAAAATCCTTGAGCACCATGATTTAATGACTGGTTACTCTTGCAAAGGACAGCTCAGCATTTAAGACATCCCCCAGGCTTCATCATATTTCTTTACTGAAAGTAAAAATTTAGAAAACAAACTGAGAAGATCTACATCAACGAGGTATCAGTAGTTATCTACCAGGTGATGGAATTATGGATGATTTTATTTTCTTCCTATTGCTTATCCATATTTTCTAACTTTTCTACAATAAACTCATATTATTTTAAAAGGCAAAATTAACTAACATTATTTTAAAACAATAGTGTTAAGTTCAGCCACCAGATGTGTTATTGTCACATCAATAACTACTTAGGCATTCAAGCTGCTAAAATGTGACAGTGCTCAAAGCTTTCAAGATTGATTATCTGTGCTCAGTGTGCTCTTCTTGTTAGAGGTTGAGTCATTTATTCATTGAACAAGTGTTTACTAAACACCTACTATATGCTCATCATTATCACATGCATTGGGGATGCAAAGATAAATAACATGCAATACCTGCCTCAAAGAAGCTCTTAATTCAGTAGAACAATAGACATTGAATCATAATACAATCAATCACAATATAATGAGATCAAAATACAATGCAATCATCATTGTAATGATATATCACTGATTTTTCTAATGGAAGAAGCACAGGGGAAAGCAAGAGACTAGAAACGGGAGGTGTGCTGTTCAAGGCTATTCCACAGATCAAGCAGGAGAAATAAATGAACAAGAGCAGCTGTGGGGAGGAGAGGGGACATACAGAATATATATAATATATGTTTATAAAATGTAATCAACATGCATTGATGCTCTGTTGACAGTAGAAGATGAGGGAGAAAGAGAAGTCAAGGATGATCCAAATGTTCAGGCTGTGGAGATGAGATAAAGCTGTTTTTTTTTTTTTTGGCTAATACTCTTAGAAGAGGAGGCAGTTTAGTGGGGAAGATGATGTGTTCAGTTTTGCACATGCTGACTGTGAGGAGCCTGTGGGACACAGGGGAGTGTGGTCCATAAGTAATTGGCTGTAATAAGCTCAAAAGAAAGGATGGAGGGGAGATGTGGTGGTTGAAGCCACAGACACAGATAGGATTGTTGAAGAAAAGCTTAGTAGACAAGTCTGAGGAAGGAGCTCTAAGGTGGACACAGGAGAACTGGACACAGAAACATAACATGGAGGTGCCAGAAAGATGGGCAGCAAACCAGGAGAGGATGGTGTCCCAGAAGCCAGACGTGGTGGTTTCAAAAGCAGGACAGTGGTGAACAATGCCAAACCTAGGAGGAATATTGAGAAAGGTAACGAGTAAAAGTGTGTTCTCTGGATCACTGGATTTGACAATTCAGAAGTTTGATTATCTTAACAGGAACAATTTCAGTAAGGCTATGGTCAAGGAAGGGAAGAATTAGACATAGAAATCACTTTACAGCACATGGAAAGTAAGGAAGAGGAGACAGCAAGTTAAACTACTCTTTCCAGAACCCTAGCTGTGAAGAGAAGGGCTGGGCTACCACGAGGCACTCAGGTTTGAAGAATCGGTTTAGGGTCGACTAGACAAGAGAGAGTCTCTGCTGATTCATATGGAGAGACTGGAGATACACAAACACTGAAGAAGCAAATCTCAGAGGAAATGGGTCACATGGGATCCAGAGCACAGGAGCAAAAGCTAAACCTAGCTAGGAGGAAGGGCACGTGCTCCTCTAAGACAGGGAAAAAGAGGTGAAGATGGGCATAGGTGGAGACAAGTTTGAACATTAGGGGACCAGAAACCAAGAATTCCCTATGGAGTAGAATGTCAGGTTCTACTGGTATTCATAATACAATGCAATCATAATACAATGCAATACAATACAACGCATTTGGTAAGAGACGTGAGAAACATTATGAAGGTTTGGAATGGCCAGTGTGGAATACAAGAGTAGGCTTTAACTAGGAACCTGTGCTCAGAGTGAGAAGTGGGCTAAAAATGCACCTGTTATTGGACACCTCCAGGCTGACTTCTGGCTCCATGGGGATGTTAGCCTTCTGTGCTTTGTTCCATGCTATATTTGCAGTGCCTTGTACAGTGCCTGGCATATGACAAGAGCTCAATAAAATTGTATTTATAAATGAATGGACACCTTAAATGTACAGCAGCAACAGCTTGGACTTTATGACTGTACTCAATAGTTTTCATAGCCTGAGTTTAGAATTAAACATTGAAAAGAGTTTCCAGAGAAAGTAAAGGAGAATGCTGGAGCAGTGAGTTTAGGGAGTTGACCTAAGAGTAGATAAAAGAATGCCATGTGGGATATAAATGAGATACAAAGACATACGAATTATCTGTATACTTTATTAAAAAGAGGTCCCTAGCTATACTTAAGAGACTCACTCGGCCGGGCGTGATGGCTCAAGCCTGTAATCCCAGCACTTTGGGAGGCCGAGGCGGGTGGATCACAAGGTCAAGAGATGGAGACCATCCTGGTCAACATGGTGAAACCCCGTCTCTACTAAAAAAAAATACAAAAAATCAGCTGGGCATGGTGGTGCATGCCTGTAATCCCAGCTACTCAGGAGGCTGAGGCAGGAGAATTGCCTGAACCCAGGAGGCGGAGGTTGCGGTGAGCCGAGGTCACGCCATTGCACTCCAGCCTGGTGCACTCCAGCCTGGGTAACATGAGCGAAACTCCGTCTCAAGAAAAAAAAAAAAAAAAAAAAAAAGAGACTCACTCAAACAAGACAGTGAAAGACATTACATTATAATAACAATTTATTTTTAATTCTTAACCAAAGTGGGAATGATGGGATAATGGCCACACATATATTTCCAGCAACATCTGATACGCTGTGGCTCTTTTTAGTCAGCGTAGCATCTCATGTTTCTGACTCTAAGAATGAATCAAGGGGTGATGGTTTAGTGAAGAGCAGCCTCTTGACTCCAGCTAAGCTACTCTCTGGAAAGAGTCTGGGATACGAAGTTCATGGCCTCAGCCAATGTTGGCCGCCAGGACTTCAGCCCCTTGCTTCAGGTGGCTGGGCGGCAGACAAGATGCAAAGCATCCCGTGCTGCTCAGCTGTTCTAGTTATTAGGAGGAGGTGTGCCAGGAAAAGACGGTGCCTGTGCCAGCGACAATTAGCCTGGCACAGGCGCCTTAAGCTACCAGTGCCAGTCCTGGATCTGTGACTCTTACCACGACCTTAGAAGTGAAGGTTTAGGCACAATGCAGGCTTCCTACAGGACTAAGGCACCCTGTGGATAAACCTGCACAGCACTCCTTCAAATGCCACCTCCGTAGCTGCCTGCAAACCTGCCTGCTTTGCATTCACTTCTGCTGCCAAGAGCTGGAGAAGCAGTCTATCATTCAGGAAGAATGACTCTGTGCTTCCTTATTAGCCCGAGGCTGGCAGAGGTGGCCCAACCTCCTCCTCTCTTCAACCCTCCCATTTGATTGATGCCCCCTGAATCAAGAACAGTGGGTGGCAGATGGATACTGCTGTGACTTCTGACCCCATGTCAAGCTCCAGCAGGCAGAGGTGACTCATAAGCCCACTAAATGAAGTAGGACTGGAATATTCTTGGAACGTTCTCTCAGCTACAGGCTGAAAGGATGTAAATTCCCCAAAGGAGCAAGACAACTTGGTGGTCCTGGAATAAAGCTGTCCAGGTGCAAATCCCAGCCCCACTATGCCAGCTGTGTGAACTTGGGCAAGTTACTCTGCACCTCTTTTTCTTCATCTGTAAAATAGGCATAATAATAGAACCTCCTACCTCGGGGTTGTCATAAGGGTAAAATTAAATTAAAGCCCTACAAAGTGTTTGGCAAATTACAAAATTCACAAGAAATGTTAACTGTTATTATTTCCCTGGAAATATCATAAATTGCCTAGGAAGTATTCTGCACAAGTCATCAGTAAGGGATTAATTGATTACTCATCACTACTGTGAAATCTACAACTCCTCCTTGACACTTAATCCAACGCCCCCATTGAGCCACGAGATTAAGAAGAAACAGAGAAAATGTGTTTTCTCAACAACACAGAAAGAGAAATAGTGGGCTAAGGTGAAGACAACAAAATTAGAAACTTTAAGAAAAGGCAGCCCAGTGCTTCTCACACTGGAGTACTTCCTGCTTCAGGAACAATTCAGAATGCCACGGGATACTCACCAATTTTATTTCCTAAGCAATTTTAATAATATCTTCATTTAAAACAAATACAAATGTTTTTGAATGAAATTCAAATGTGCATTAATTTTAAAGATGAAGCATGATACTTCAAAGAAATTTTACGTTTGCAATGGGGCAGATGCATATACACACACACATACCCTGTACCCCCAGAAGTTACTCTCTACCATTTGATGGAAAATTTTGAGAGATGCACTCTAAATAGAAGCAGACTTCAGACATACAGAGCCAATGAGCTGGAAAGAATCTGTGGAAAGTCTCCATCTCTGCAGGTGAGCCAGTGTGTAAGCCAGACAGACTCAGGCCAAGGTCTTCATGCACACACAGCTCTTTGATTTACAAGGTCACAGAACTTCAACTATTCTCTACTGCTGGGTAAAATTTATCATATTATATAAGACACTACAAGGTACCCAAGGGGCCAGTGACACTCTCAGTTTACCTGAGATGGGTGGTGTTTGTCCTTCAAGGAAGGTAGGTCCTCAGGCTCCATATAGAAACACACCCCAGTATTTGAGAGTCCAGATGTTCGTCCTGATGCATGACACACACAGTCACATATGTGACTCGGACTCTCACTGCAGCTGTCTGAATCAGTAGACAGCCCCATGCCACTCAGCAGTCTGCTCCTCTCCCGGTAGAGAGTCATGATCTTGTTTATATCTCCCTAAAAACTGTCCTTTCCTTAGTCATTTTGGGAAGTAGCAAAGGCCCAAAGGAAACAAAACAGAAATTAAAACCTGGATTTGGTTGTAACTAAACCATTTGCTAGCCACGTGCCTTTGGAAAAATCTCATTTAAAAGGGCTGTGATGTAGATGAAATGATATATGGAAATACACCACTGCAAGTGCCTATTAAATACAGGAGTGGGTTTTCAATAAAACTTTGCTTTTCTCTCGTTCATGTTTCTTACATTCTGTTAAAGGCATAACAAGCTAAACTATATTCAAAGCTCATGTCTTTGGTACACTATGGGAGTTGAGAGCTCAGGCGTTGCAGTCAGAATTGGATTTGGATTCCAATGCCTCCGCTGATTAGCTATGAGACTTCACACAAGTTATTTAACCTCTCAGGCTAAGTGTCCCCACTTGCTAAATGAGTGTATAATAATGGATGTCTTCACAAGGTTGTTATAGAATAAATGAGATAATGTACTGTGCATGGCATGAAGGAGGTGTACAATTAGTATTTGGCAAATAAATGAATGCCAGATCTAGGAAAGGCACTCAGCCTTGATAAGCGTTCGACAAATGATTGTCATCAATGTTGTTTAAAACAGCGTAGTGCTTTTTCTAGTTGGGCATTGTGGCTCATGCTTGTAATCCCAGGAATTTGGGAGCCTGAGGCAGGAGGATCACTGAGGCCAGGAGTTCAAGAAAGCTGGTCAACATAGTGAGATCGTGTTCCTACAAAAAAGAGTGGACAAGGTGAACTCGTTCCTTATCTTCTTGGAGTTTAGTGCCTAATGGGGACACAGCCTAGGTAACAGGCAATTCCAGTGTAAGTGCTGGGAGAGGATGACAGTGAGAAGCAGATGTAATGCACAGCAAAGGTGTCAACCCTCGCCAGAGAAGGTTTCTCTGAAAAAAAAAAAAAAAATCTGTCTCAACTGAGACCTGAAGGACGAGAGTGCCTTATCCTGGAAAGAGAGAAAGGAGAGCAAGAGAGAATGTTTTGTGGGCAGAACGGACATAATGAGGGCTAAGAGGCAAAGGAAGACCTGGTACATTTGCAGCATCTTAATGGGTTTTATGCTCAATGTGTTTCGAGCTTAGAATGCAAATAAAAGTTGAGAGTTGATGCTGAAGACTGTCCCTGCTTGACACCTGGACAAGAAGAGTGGAGTGTAGAAATGGCAGGCATTCCTCATAAGCATGTGCAAACCCCCTAGCTTTTATCATATAATTGCTGTGATAAAAGCTAAAATTGGATCATATGATATTTTCTCATATAACTGGTATGATAAAAGCTAAATGGGCAGCAAAGGCAGTGCCTGTCCCTGAACTAGATGTGGAGCTAAGGCAATGCTGTGTGACAAGCTGTTCAGCAGGGGAATATTCACACTAGGTGAGCAATCAGTTACTGAAGAGGGTATCCACTGAAGAGCTTCGCAGACACTTATGATGAATACCTGCCATTTCTGCCAGCATCCTACACCCCGGCGTCTGGCAATAAATTATCAATTTTCCTTTTGTGAACTTCCCTGCCCCCTCTCAGTTTAGTTGTCATGTGTGAGACTTGCCCCATCTCTTGCTCTAAGAATGGGCATAAAATTTAGACCTGGACAGTAATAGTCTTGGATCTCCCTGGCCATGGGATTAACTCAGCAGTCAGCACATGTCCAGAGACATTCCAAAAAAGCATGCACCCAGAATTCATGCTTGAAGTACTGGGAAAGAAGGATGTTTCTCACTGGGTTGACAGACATAACAGAATGTCAATCTAGAGCAGCAAGCAGCCATCTGCCCACCATTTATTCGTTCAATAACTGATGACCGAATAACTACTAGGCGCCTCGTGTTAGAGGCATTAGGAATACAAAAATAAAGACATAATTCTCTTTCTTAGGTTCTCACCATCAACTGGAGAGGCAAATAAAGTAAACTAATCACTTTAGTAAAATATGGTAAGTATAAGGGCAGAAGTTACATACATTATTATATGCAGGGGGAAAAGCAGCCAACTCAGAGAAAGCTACGTTCAGGATAGGCCATGGTGAGTTGGGGTGTCTAAGGCAGTGAATTGGAGTCAAGAGCTCCCAAGAGAAGTCTGCAGAGACACACAACTGCGGTGGGCTCTGTTCATTTGTTTATACTTCGCTTCTCTCATAAAGATTTGTGTGCTTTGATTTAGGCATTATCAGCACACAAGTCATAATTAAATTCACAGATATAAATGAGATTGCCAAGGAAGCGCACAGACTTCAAAATAAGAAAATAGGAGTTTAAGGTAAAAAGTAGAGGAAGAGAAGTCAATGAAGACTAAGAAGATAAAGTCAGAACAGCGTCAAAGGCAACCAAGGGAGGAGAGACTGTCAAGAAAGGGGTAAAGACGACAAACACAGTAAGACACCAAATTACATAAGAACTCCAAAGTGCCCACTGGAGTCCACAGGGTAGGTGAAAGGGTCAGAAAAGGGAGAGAACAGTGAGGGATTGTTTTTGTTCGTTGGCTGGTTTGGTGGTTGGTTGGTTTGTATGTTGTAAAATGGGAGAGACTTGAAGATGTTTTTATCCGTGGTGAAAAGCCATCGGAAAGACTGAAGACACAGGAGAATAAAGGGACTGAGTGATGAGTGTGGTGGTTCCAGAGGAGGCTCATGGGGATGGGTAATCCAAGAAAAGGGATTTGTCCCAGGTCAGGAAGTGCACCTCTGTCTTGGGGAAAGGAGGGAGGCAGCAAGGGTATGACTGCCCATGTAGATAATTTTGTGAGCTAGGCTAGCAGGGCTGATGGACAGTAAGTCTACATACAAATCGTACTTTTTAAAAATGGATTTGATCCATCATTCTGCTAACATGTTATGAATCTCCCATAATTTCCAGAGTCAAAAAGGACTGAACTGATGGCGGCGAGTTCTAGAAGCTGAGGCCGCAGTGCACTGCTTCCAAGGGTGGGTATTTTCTATTCTACTTGAAACCACAGCCTGGCTGATTTTTTCTTTTTTTTTTCCTCTCTTTTTTTTTTTTTTTTTTTTTTTTAGACTCAGTTCAATTTCTTTTAAACCTTAAGCCTATGGGTCACACTTATTTCAAGCAATTTCATTTTCTTAAGAGTCAGGCTTTTGTGTCTTTGCCTCTCAAAAGTCAGCAGCAGCTGAAAAGGCACTTGTTCCCATCAATAACTCAATAACCATATGAAAACAGAAACAGGTATTTAAGAGGAGTCTGTGTGGAATTGCTCCCTTTAAGACATCTTTCTCAAAGGCATCTATTCCTCCTATCAACATTGCACTGTAAATGGGCCCATCTAGGAGAATCCTTTAAGTTTCTGTTATAGAATATCTCAATCTGATGAGGCCTGGCTGGTGACACGTGAGATCTATTTCAGAAATAAAGCGCCTGTCCTCGAATTGGATGTGGAGCTAAGGCAATGCTGTGTGAGAAGCTGTTCAGCAAGGGGAAAATTCACACTAGGTGAGCAATCAATTACTGAAGAGGTTATCCATCCCAACGCATTCATTTTATAGCACATAAACTGAAGCCCAGAGTGCCATATGGTTCACTGGGATCAATGCCAGGACCCGAATCCAGGTCCCCCGACTCCCAGCCCAGTGTTCATTTCTCCTCTCGTAACATCTGCTGTTCCTGCTGGGCAGCAGACTCCGCAAGGGCAGTGACCTACCTTTTCCATCTTGTTCACTTAGGTATCCCCCGCACAGAGAGGTGACAAATCACAAATATGCTTGTCAATAAGTTAACCACACTCAGGTTATGCTGCTGTTGGTCACTTATGAGATTTTGTGCAGAGCTGAACATCAGAGTTAAAGGTCTCGACAGAAAGGAAAAAAAAATCACCAATCCATAAATACACGGTTTATGAACTTTGAAAATACTAGAAACTCTAAATATGACTTCCAGTGTGGAAGCCTTGGCAACAGAAGCCATAGAGCCACCTCTTGTAAAGAGATCCAAGCCAGAGTTTCATTTGTCATGGGGTTGGCAGGCACCACACCCCTAGTCATCTATATAGCCTGAGAACAAAAGTTTCCACAACGCCCCTAAGTCAGTTTTAACCAACTTGAATCCTCCTTAAAATATTTAACAGCCTCTCTCCTCTCTTCAAGCACTGTAGCTGCTAAGCCTCCTTTCGTCTTCCCATAATCAAACCTGCCTGAAGTTTTCTGGTAAGTTGAAATCACATGCTCTTTCGAACATGAACAATACATTCCATCCCCCAGGGAACAGCCTTTGCCAGAGTATGAAGGAACTCCAAGGAGTTAGGGTTGGAAAGTGGCATTGCCACAGTTGAAGTTAGTTTTTTCAAGCAGAACCCTGTGAAGTTCTTCGTTTTGCTGAAAACCATGTGCTGGCTTAATGCCTTTCTATTCTGGTTGAGACCAAATGTTTCTCAAATGAGTCTCCTAGAAGGGTCTCCAATGAGAACTGTATTCCCTCTTAGCATTCTTCAATTTGCATTTGGTTTGTGTTAATTGGTTAATGGTGAAAATAAGTACTTACATCGATTGCCCCTAAATCAGGAGCTGCTGCTGCTGCTTCTGCTATATCCCATCATCACAGCCTGCTGTTACTCACAGCTGGCAGATACTGTAAACTGTGTTGCCACGTCAGCTGCCCAGAACCTTTCTGCTTCAGTAGCAGTTTCCCATCGGAATGGCTTAATATGCAGCTCCTGAGGCTGGAAACATGATCTGACCACCATATTGAGAAGGTCTGAATAAAAGAGGCCACTCTCTGAAATTACAGAAACCACACACTCACCTTTGTTTTCCAAAGAGAACCTAACTATTACATTGAACTCCTAAACAATCAGGACAGCAGGTTAATAATTGACAAAAAAAAAATTGCAACAGGATTAAACATTGAAAAAGTGAAAATTAGGGACTCCGCATTACAGGTGTTAGTTCATTATAAAATTATTAGTTTGGAGTGGCAAAAAAAAACTGAAAAGGTGAATGCTCATTAAGAAAGAAATAGTTGGATAAATAGTGAGATATTTATGTTGTGAAGCATTAGGATACCGAATAACAAATAGTAAAGCTATGCCAGTTGACTTGCAAGGGTTTCTATGACATATTACTGAGTGAAAAGGTGTATTATCCCTCATGCCATTATAATGCATATACAGAATTATTTCAGATTATTTATGAGTATGTAGGTATTAAGGAAGACACTTTATTTATGTAATCAGAAGAAATAATAAAGCTGTCTTTATTATGTAAGAATCATCGACAAGTGGTAACTTGCCTGAATTCTTATGCTTCCAAACACTCTGCTGAATCTTAAATGGATCTGGGTTTTTCCTCTCCCTGTTCCAAACACACAAAAGAATCCTTAAAGATGTCTTCTGTTTATCTAGAAAAGAAAAGCCATGCAAAAGAGAAAATGTAAAATCCTCTTCTAGCCCAGACCTTACACAGCCCTTCCCTCCTTTGAGCTTGTTGTCAGAGGCAGGTCACCTCTTCACACCCTTTCTACAGAGGGAGGGACCCCAGAGCACATTGCTGACTGCTGTTCAATCCATACTATCTCAGATGATGCCTCAAGGGTTGATTCAGAAATTATTTTAAAAACTACCAATTGAGGAAAAAAGACTTAGAATTGATCAACCAATCCCTGCATTTTAGCACCAGCCAAAAACTGAGAAATAAGCACTTGCGATCAATGACCAAATAATCAACACATCTTACATAATTAGAATACAAGAGAGGTCACTGTGTATTTCTTGGCCACTTTTTTGAAGTAAAATGAAGTGAGCTGGGCAAGGTGGTTCATGCTTGTAATCCACGCACTTTAGGAGGCTGAGGCGTGATGATTGCTTGAGCCCAGGAGTTTGAGATCAGCCTGGGCAACATGGCGAAACCCCATCTCTACTAAAATCACAAAAATTAGCCCTGTGTGACGGCGCTCACCTGTGCTCCCAGCTACCTAGGTGGCTGAGGTTGAGAGGCGGGAGGCCAAGGCTTCAGTGAGCCAAGATCACACTACTATACTCCAGCCTGGGTGACAGAGTGAGGCCTAGATTCAAAACAAAACAAAACAAAATTATGTGAGGCATATGAATGTACCTAGATGTTAAGTTATCTTAATTATATAGACAATGGAAGTTTTTTTAATTGGGAAAATTACAGAAAATTCAAGTTGTTCAATTGCCTTAATGGCTGTGTATGAAGTACATACAAGTATGAAGCAGAAGACACATATGTATTAGGTATTTATTATCCTGGAATGGAGGAAGTTCTCAATGTTAAATAGGGAAAGTGTCTGATTTTGGTAAAATTTCTGAATTATGGAACTGTTTTCAAAATAACTTTTTAAAAAGAAATGTTCTTTTACTTCAACTACAAAAATAATTCAAAGTAGAGTCCTAAAAATTTTTTGTAATCCTAAAGGATCTTGTCTCAGTTTGTATGGGCTGCTATAACAAAATACCACAGATTGTGTGGCTTATAAACAACAGGTGTTTAGTCCTCTCGGTTCTGGAATCTCAAAAGTCCAAGCTCAAGAGGATGGCAGATTCAGTGTTCCATGAGGACCCATTCCTCATATGCAGACATCTCACTGTAACCTTGCGTGGTAGGAATTAATCCCACTCATAAGGGTTCTCCCGTCATGACCTAATCACCTCCCAAAGTCCCCACCTCCTGATACCATCACCTTGGGGGTTAGGATTTCACCATATGGATTTGGGGGGAAAACAATCAAACAATAGCATTTATCTTGAATTCAACCCATCATTTTAGATAAAAATTAATTCAGGTCAGACACGTGGTTTTTGCCTATAATCCTAGCCCTTTGGGAGGCTGAGGCAGGCAGATCACTTAAGCTCAGGAGTTCAAGACCAGCCTGGGTAACATGGCAAAACCCTGTCTCTACAAAAAATACAAAAATTAGCCAGGCATGGTGCTTTGTGCCAACTTGGAAGGCTGAGGTGGGAGGATCACTTGAACCCAACAGGTTGAGGCTGCAGTGAGCTTTGATCACACCAGTGCACTCCAGCCTGGGCAATAAAGTGAAACCCCGTCTCAAAAAAATAAAATAAATTAGAGATTCAGAAAGGTTAAATAACTTGCGAAGGTCATACAGTAGAACTCAGGGCTTGTGGCTCTCAAGGATCCGACAACATTGTGCTGCAAATATTAACAGCAGATCTTGTGAAAAGTGGCTTGTCATAATTAGAGAAGACACTCATAATTACCATATTCTTGCTTTGTATGCAAAGAGCACTTCCTGAGATTTATGCAAAGAATAATTAAATATGGCCTGCATTTGCCATCTTGTCTTGCAATTATTCTACTTTAGGTTGTTAATAATTACTCAACTAGATGAAATTAAGGATACAAGTAGATATCCATAAAGAGCGGAATGTAAACAAATGCCAAGTGTGTGATATCAACATTAAGTGCTATGAGAGGTCAGGAGTGGGTGATGAATTCAAATTAACTGGGGGTGGTGAAGAAAAAAAGATTAGTGAAAAAAGAAATAAGAAGGAATATTAAAAGATTTGTTATCTGTGAATGTTGCACATATTAAAGAACACTTGTACTACACATGCCCTTATTGATAATATTGACCTTTAGTTTACATGGAACTTGGGACCCCCAATTCTAAGACAATATTGCAGTCTCATTTCCCACACATATCCCTTACTTAAAAAGAGATACACTTGGAATATGTACATAAAGTGTACATCCACATACTCATAAACCTGCATTTTCTTTGGTTCAGACAGCTTGGATAAATTAGGGAAGTTACTAGATTTGTCTGCATGTAACTAAACAATAGAATAAACATGAAAGCAGGAGCTGAGGCAGGAGAATCACTTGAACCTGGGAGGCAGAGGTTGCAGTGGGCCAAGATCATGCCATTGCACTCTAGTCTGGGTGACAAAGCGAGATTTCATCTCAAAAAAAAAAAAAAAAAAGGAAAAAAGAAAAAAAAAGAAAGGTCGGGCATGGTGACTTACACCTGTAACCCCAACATTTTCAGAGGCCAAGGCAGGTGGATCGTTTGAGGCCAGAAGTTTGAGACCAGCCTGAGGGACATAACAAGACCCCCATTTCTACAAAAAAAAAAAAAAAGTGAAAAATGCAGTAACTGATGTGCTCCTAAATACACACCTTTTGGATTTCATAGGCATATCCTTTCCAATGTCACCAGCAGATTGGAAGTATTAGCTCAGACGTCACTAAACCAAACCCATGGCAGAAAATAAGTATAAATGTTTCGTCTTGAAAGAATTTTAAGCTCCACTACTTAAACTAAATTACTTATTTACAATAGATGAGAAATCTCATGTTTACCCACCATAAGACTGGGTCAAGTATTTTGAAAACATCTTGAACTCCCCAGGAATGACTGTAAAATGTGAAAAAGCCCCTTTTTTTTTTTTTTTTTATTTTTTTTTTTTTTTTTTTTTTTGAGACGGAGTTTTGCTCTTGTTACCCAGGCTGGAGTGCAATGGCGCGATCTCGGCTCACTGCAACCTCCGCCTCCCGGGTTCAGGCAATTCTCCTGCCCCAGCCTCCTGAGTCACTGGGATTACAGGCACACGCCACCATGCCCAGCTAATTTTTTGTATTTTTAGTAGAGATGGGGTTTCACCATGTTGACCAGGATGGTCTCGATCTCTTGACCTCGTGATCCACCCGCCTCGGCCTCCCACAGTGCTGGGATTACAGGCTTGAGCCACCGCGCCCGGCCCAAAGCCCCTTTTTAGAGCAAAGACAGTATATCACAGTGGTTATGTGTGTGGGCTCGGAAGCCACACTGTCAGGCTGGGTCCTGGCTCTGCCACTCTCTGGTTCCATGATGTCAGGTGAATGATTGAATCTCTCTGGGCCTCAGCTTCCTTATCTGTGATATGGGGTTAATAGTAACTATCTCAAAGGTTGTTGTGAAGAGTCAATCACTACCAGTAAAGCATTTAGACAAGTACTGCAGCCTATGGTCTATACCTCTAACCTAATAGTAATTAGTAAATTGGTATGCTATTATTTAACAATTGTTGAGTGCTTACAGTTTGCCAGCTTTTTGCTGATTCTTATATGTATATAATTTTAGGCAATCCCACACAGCAGCACTTTGATGTAGCTTCCGTCATCCATCCCCTTCTATTATAGGTGAGAAAACCGAAGCTCAGAGAAGGTAGGTACTTTGCTCAATGGCCCACAGCTAGCAAGGATAGAACCAGACTTTGAGTCCAGGTCTAGTATGGATCAAGAGTTTGAACTTTTTAATCCCTGTTTATACTTCCTCCCAAGCCAGCAGTTCAAAAATACTTAACATAGGCCCATTGCTTGGCTCATCCATTCGCCGGTTCATTTGCTGAGAGCCAGCTGTATGCCAGGCACTATTCCTGGTGTCGTAGATTTAGAGGTGAACCAGATGGACCAGAAGGGCGCTGCCTACATGAGCCTAGGATCCAGGGAGGGAGACAGACAAGTGAACAAAAATAAACCCATCATGTAATGCCAGCGGGGGTAAGTGCCTAGGGGAGAGTCAGAGGATAGAGAGCGTCAGGGCCCGGGCGGGAGGCTATTTTAGGCAGAGCAGTCAGGGAACACTTCTCTGAGAAGTGGAAATGAATCCAGTGAAGGGTTTTTCATGGCAAGAATGGCAGAGGGAAGTGTGGAAGACAGAGTGACTGTAAGTGCAAACGTCTGGAGGCAGACGAGCTGGGCCTATTGGAAGAGTGAGGAGGCAGAGATACTAGAGGGAGTTGGTTTGGAGACAGAAGGTGTAAAATAGCCTCTCGAAGAATAGGAAAGTGAATTAACTAGGGAAATGAGGCAGCACCACTAGGCACCACTGAGAATCCACTTGAGCTCTGTGCATAAAATTAAGAGCAGTAAGCCAGCTATGTATTTTTATCCAGCCACACTCTGAGATTTGGTGCCTGGATACAGACCTGAATTGGTGGGTAGAGTTTTACCAGGTCTGGGGTTTGCCAGGGGAAAGCATGGGAGAAACACGAGAGCCAGGGACCATGGATCCAAGCTGGGAAAGGAAGGATGGAAGGGGAGCCTGAGGGTCACGATGGACAATGAAAATATATATGGATGAGTGAGCCTGGTGAGGTCAGACAATGGTTGAAGTTGGGGTTCTAGAGGGAGGGAACTGGAGTGGGGAGGTGGTAGTCAGAGTGGGATGCCAGAAATCAATATTTTTGAGGTTGGAGCAAGTACTAGGAATGCCAATCACCACAGCATGACAGAGTGAGTGGCTGAGGCAGGAGGAAAGGCTGCTTGCACTAGGAAGGCCAAGAATCAAGAGGCCAGAATACTACTTAGATCACCGGCTTCTGAAACCTGGCCACATACTAGAATGACCTGGAAGCTCTTAAAAAATATGAATGCCAGGCCGGGCGCGGTGGTTCAAGCCTGTAATCCCAGCACTTTGGGAGGCCGAGGCGGGTGGATCACGAGGTCAAGAGATCAAGACCATCCTGGTCGACAGGGTGAAACCCCGTCTCTACTAAAACTACAAAAAATTAGCTGGGCATGGTGGCACGTGCCTGTAATCCCAGCTACTCAGGAGGCTGAGGCAGGAGAATTGCCTGAACCCAGGAGACGGAGGTTGCGGTGAACCGAGATCGTGCCATTGCACTCCAGCCTGGGTAACGAGAGCGAAACTCCGTCTCAAAAAAAAAAAAAAAAAAAAAAAAATATGAATGCCAGCCAGGTGCAGGGGCTCACACCTGTAATCCCAGCACTTTGGGTGGCCGAGGCAGGTGGATCACTTGAGGTCAGGATTTTGAGAACAGCCTGGCCCACAGTGAAACCCCATCTCTACCAAAAAATACAAAAGTTAGCCGGGCATGGTGGTGTGCACCTGCAGTTCCAGCTACTCGGGAGGCTGAGGTGGGGAACTGCTTGAACCCAGGAGACGGAGGTTGCAGTGAGCCAAGATGGTGCCTGCACTCCAGCCTGGGTGACACAGTGAGACCCTGTCTCAAATAAAATAAATAAAATAAAAATGCACATGCCTCCAACCCCCTAAAGATTCGGGCTTAATTGGGTAGAAACAGGGAAAGGGGAGGAGAGAAGTGTAATGCCAGGCATTTTTAAAATCTTCCCAAATAATTATACAGCCAGGGGTGGGCCTGACTGACATACGTGGACAATCAATCACCAAGAGAAGAGGTGGAGAGCAAAGGAGAGCCCGCAGGGGCTCAAAGCTTCAGACCACAGCACAGAAGACTTAAGCAGATTCCCATGGCCTGTGATTCCAAGCTGGTGGGCGGGTTAGGGAGAAGCAATAGCCTGGGAGTGGCCATGAGGAGCAATGCAGATACCTACCTCACCTTCAGGCCCTGGTACACTTGAGGGGTGTCCCCCTGTCCCCAGGAGTGAGTCAGGCATCATTTGGAGCACAACAGTGAGGTTGATGATATACAGGAAGGCGCTGGGGGTCAGGAGCCTGGGAGATGAAGTCAAATAAGGAACCATAAGAGCTGTGTAGGGGAGGGGCTTGGGAACCCCGTACTCAGCTAATCACCAGGTAAGGCACGGTGGGATTAGAATCAAGGCCTCACAGGGGAAGGTGGTAGTAGATTCTAATTAGAGCCTCTCTTTTATATTTTGACTCTTGGGCAGCATATTAGTTTCCTGTGGCTGCCATAACAAATTACCACAAACTCTGTGGCTTAAAACAACAGAAATTTATTCTCCAAGAGAATGCAATCACCAAGAGAAGAGGTGAGGAGACCAAGCAGAGCCGGCAGGGGCTCAAAGTTTCACTCGGTGGGAAGAGTGACAAGAATGACGGCAGGCTGGGAGGAGCCCACAGCACAGGAGGCGGAGGCTTACACAGATTCCCATGGCCTGTGTTTCCAAGCTGTGGGGAGGGTTAGGGAGAAGCAATAGCCTGGGAGTGGCCATGAGGATCAATGCAGCCTAGAAGTCTGGAATTGAGGTGTGGGCAGGGCCATGCTCTCTCTGCACCCTCTAGAGGAGAACTCTTCCTGCCTCTTCCGGCTTCGGGCAGCTCCCAGACAGCCTTGACATTCCCTGGCTTGTAGCTGCATCAGCCCAATCTCTGCCTCCATCTTCACACGACCATCTCTGTGTGTGTGGCCAAATCCCTCTCTCTCCTTACAAGGATGGCAGACACTGGATTTAAGGCTCACCCAATCCAGCATGGCCTCATCTTCACTTGATTACACTTGCAAATACCCTATTTCCAAATCAGGTCACATTCACATATGCGGTCACATTCACACCACGGGCTAGGACTTCAGCACATATTTTGGGAGACACAATTCAACCCACAGCAGGCAATTGGTAAAAGCGATATGACAGCTGGGAATGGGGGTTCCCACCCAAATAACACCGGCTCTTTAAGCCACTATGAATTCCACTGAGAATACGCCACAGCCAGAAGAGGGTCAGCCATAGGCCTCCTTTCTGGCCCTCTGTGTCAGGGCAGGAGAAAGACAGTCTTGGCCAGCATACACACAGCTCCATGAGCCTCCTCCAACCTGCTTGAGAGAAAAAACAAAGCTCCAGCGGGAAAACCCATCGTCACAGTGGGCCAACAAGCCAAACAAACTCTCTGTTCATAGCAGGTCAGCAGTGTCTTTGAATACACATTTATTTGATGAGAAGCCACAATTAGACAAGAGAATGAAAGCCTAACAAATGTCCTGCTATCTCATTAGCAACAGGCAGTGAAAGTGGACTGGTCAAGACAACACAACCTGTGTTGTGTGGCAGAACCCAAATTTCGTAAAATGGGTAATGTACTCCATCCATCAATTATCAAGAATTAAGTGCCTAATATTGCAATGTTAGCACAAGAAAAATAAAATCCACAGCACCCTCCTGTTCTTAGCCACAAGCTGGCGATGTGAAGAAAATGAGAGCCACATGTTAAAGACAAGGTATAGTTAATTGTTAAATTGTATGATGCAGATAGACTCAATAATAGAAATATAAAAATAGGAGAGATCAGTGACTGAGGATTACTCAAACTGGGCCTTCTGGAGTTTGGTATTTCCATTCTGTACATTCCAGTCACCAGGCTGGCTGGACCCTAAACCCTCTACATTCACTCTGTGAGAGTCTCAGCATTCCTGATTTACAGGTGAAGAAACCAAGATTCACAGACATGAAGTGGCTTGCCCAAGGTCAGACAGTATAAATTTCCAAGTTGATAATTGAACACAAGTCTTTTATCCGCAACTCCAAAGCTTTTTCTACAACGCACTGAAGGATGAGTAGGGTTTGGATAGGTAAGGAAAAATAAGAAGAGTGTTTCATGTTTGGCAAATAGGATTAATATTTTATTATCACATTTAGCTCATCAGCTCCTGAGAGCTGGCCTGAATCCTCAGATGAGAAGCGGCTGTCAGTCTCTTAAAATACCTGCTCTTCAAATATCTGGGTCAGTGAGAAGAGGATCACAAGGTCTCCTTGCAGATATTTTTAACTTAAAAACGATAACCTTTAAAGCAAAGGAGAGGATAAAAATGAAATTAATAAATAAATCAGAATTTTTACAAGCTGAAGTCAAAAGAAAACTGTTCTGTAAGGAAGAGCAGGTTATTGACCCTGACTTGGAAGCTGTAGGGAGGTATCCCAGGTGGATCTCAGTGGTTCCTGGCTCCAACAGATCTGTAAAGGGTGGCCTGGAATCAGAAAACGGACCTGAGAAATGAGCAGAAATGCTAAGCAGGAGACGTGCAAGGGCCAGTGCCACTTCCTCACACTGCCTCCAGAAAGGCACTGCCCTTCACTCTGTCTTGAGAGAAGAAAGGGGGAAAGAAATTCAGCAAACCTACCCCAGCCACTACCACTGGCTCTCACAATTTTCAAAACAAAAGGATGGGGAATCTTTTAAGCAAGCATGGTACATTTCGTGAAAGTGGCACCAATTGACATGTAAATGCTGTTTTAATATTGAGAAAGGTATTCTGAGCGCTGCTTTGTTTATTGTGACAAGTTAGCAATAACACTTAACACCCTGCACAGCTTTCCCATCAGCTCAAAGGTACTAGGAATGAGGAAGGAATTCTAGTTGTAAGTGCCAGAAAATATGTCTGCCAGGTCCTCAAAGGGAGAGGTTCCCGCAAAGCACCCCACTGTGTCACATGTCAAAGGCAGCACATGAGAACAGTAGGTTTCCCTTAGGCCTGGGGCAAGACAGGCACTTTGCTGCACTGAATCCCATGCAGGGAGAAAGTATCAGTTATAACAGAAGTCCTGCATCCAAGGAACTGACCCCCTGGTCGCATCTCTAATCCAAGACCTGGATCATTTCACCATTTGCTGAACATCATTGAAGGACAGGACTAACATATACAATGCAGCAAGTCAAATATGCAAACCTATGGCTGTCTGAGGACTGAATTGCTGTGGGAGTTCTGAGGAGAGAACAATCAATATAAGCTGGTTTCACTGAGGGAATGACAGAATCTTGGAACAGGGAGACTTGCTCCTCCAGGCTCTGGTGTGCACCACAGACACAGCGGTGCCCAATCCCCCTGTCACAGAGCTCATCATTTAGCCATCAGTCTCCTGACAAAAGAGGGTACTGGTTGGTCATGACAAAAGTTGGCACTTATCTAGGGTCTGTGATGTGCCAAGCACTATGCTAAGTGCTTCACAAATATAATCTTACTTTATCCTCATAGCAACTCAGTGATACGGCCATTACTATTATCATCGTTTTATGCATGGGAAACTGAGCTCACAGAGCTAATTAGCGGTGATGCAAAAATCCCAATCCAAGGTTTCCTGGCTCATGAGCCATTCTCTCTCCACTATACCACATGGGAAACAAGATCAGATGAGACTGTATGGTGTAGTGCTTGGAAGCCAGGTGAAGCAGTTCATATCTGCTATGGAGGGGATAGGAAGTTATCTGCTGTCAGTTCTCTCTTCCTGCTGCTGTGTGCCCCCTCTGCCAAGTCATATTCCCAAGAGATACACACGGAGCTCAAGGGATCCTCCCCTGCTCCCAGATCTCCTTCAGCTTTCCTGCCTTAGTGAACTGCAGAATTTTTCTCTCTCCCTTAAATCCTAAACCAATGATAGCCATAAGAAACCAGTCCTCATGGTTTTTCTCATCCAGCCCCTGTACTAGCCTTTTTCAGGGTTCCTAAGATCCACAGGAACCCTGAAGTTACCCAAAATCAAACACCCCACCATCTTTTAAGTGGCATCTTATCACCCAAAACATCTAAAGGAGAAGAAAGATGTTTCTCCCTACCTTTAGTTCTTTAGTTCACCCACCAGATCTTCCCAGAGAGGGAAAGGGGTATCAGAAAAGGGGTGTCTGCATTCTCTCCACCTCCCTAGAGGACCAGAGATTCTTCTCTGCCCTCCATCCTCTCTATTTCTGAGTTGGCAAGTACTGCTCCCTAACTAGGCTAGGGTCAGGAAGGGCGCGGTAAAGCTCATCCCACCTGAAGGGCATGAAACTGAAAATGCTACAATAAAAGAGGAAATTCTTACATTTGAAGGATAAACCCATTTATCAATGGCAAAACACTTTCAGAAACACCACTTCATTTGAATCTCTCATACTAGTTAGTTGATATTACCTTCCCTCCTTCTTTTTTAAACAGATGAGTAAACTGAGGTACACAGAAGAGAAATGATTCTCTAAGGTCACAGAGGTAATACTTGCAGCCAGGCCCCTGAGCCCAAATTCTCTGCTCTCTACTCTCTAGCATGTGTTCTCAGGAAACTTGATTTACATAAGGATGCCAGATAGAGACAGCAAAGTTTAGTAGTCATTCCCTATGGTCATCCTAACAGATTTGGGAGACTTAACCAAATAGTTTTGGTTTCATTTTATAATCTCCTATGAATCTAACCTCCAACAATATAACTATCTTACAATATTTGCTCTTAGTCTTAGCGAACTTTAAAAGTAGTAAGTTCTATATGTTTATTCTTCTTCTATTAAAAAGTGCTACTTTTACTTTGCCCTAAAATATTTCTTTAAAATGTTAAAGTTGTCCTTAGTTCTTATGCTGTGAGATTTAATAAGTTCATATTTTTATCCTAGGTTTTCATTATCCTATAAATCTCAATCATATTCCCCTCTCAGCCTGTGTCTTTCTTTCCAGAATGAAGAATGCTAATCCTTTTATCATCACTCACAAAGAATGTTCTCTACCCTCTTGATCAACTTACATGTCCTTCTCTAGACCTTGTCTGGCTCTGTAATTCTTTGAGGTACTTCAGATCACTGGGCTCCCATCACTCCGTCTAATCTTCTGTATAAAAGAGCACAATGGCTTTAGCTAAAATGTAAAAATATTTGAGAGACCATTTTAAAAATCAAACAATTCTTTTGCTCCATGTCAGCCCAGCTTATGCTGAAAAAATATACATTTTTTGCTTCAATAAAATGAAATGAACTCTGAAATGAATTTAAATACACTGGTAAAAGGCAACCTTATAACCTATTATGAAAATAACTTGCAAAGCACTTTTACATACATTATCTCATTTGACACTCACATGAACCATGCAAGGTAGAGAAAACATGTGATCCTTATTTTTCACATGAAAAGAGTAAAAAGGTGATGAGACCAAGATCAAAGAGCTAGAATTAGAGCCCCAGTCTCTGGCCCTTCATCAAGAGAATGGTGCTTTTGCAGCTGTGCACTGCATCCTTCCTTATATTCACTTGCCATTTATTTTAAATCACAAACTACCCCCTCTAAGACGTTCGGTGATAAACAGCAGTTATGAAATAATTCATGGTTCTATTGAAAGGAAACATGTTCAAGGCTAGTCTATACCCTGTTCTTTTCTGGCTCTATACACTCTCCATGGTTAATCTCAGCCACACCACAGGTATCAATATCACCTCCTTGCAAATGATTCCCAAAGTTACATCTCTAGGCCACACCTCTCTTCGGAGCCCCAGACAGGTATTTAACATGTCCTGTAAATCTCAATAATTACAAAACGTAACTTTTTGCCCCATCATAGCTTCTCTCCACTGCCAAAACCCAATTCTGATGTCCCTTTTCTCAAACATCCAGGAGCTAAGAGTCATGTTGACATTTCCCTCTCCTTCCCCCACCCTACCCCATATCCAATTTAACATCAAGTCCTTTCACCCTCATCTCCTGAACAGCTCTCCCTTCTGTTCGTTTCTCTCCTTCCCCATCACCACCACCTTAGTCCAGGATACAACCATCTTTCATTTGGGCTTTAGTGGACTCCTAACTGTTCCTCTCTAATCCCTTCTCCCCACCATAGCTGGAGGGATTCCAAAAGGCCATTCCGGTCACGCTGCCCCCGTCCCACCTCTGCTTACAACACTTCAGTGGCACCCCTTGTTTTAGCGTAAAGTCAAAACTCCCATAACTTGTTTGCACATCCCTGCCTAACCTGGGCCCCACCACCAGCCTCATCTCACAACAGTAGCCTTTATTTCTCAAGCTTCAGCCCCACTAGACTCCTTTCAGCTCCCTTTATTCACTGAGCTTTCACTAGCCACAGGGTCCTGGAATATTCCCTTTCTTCCCTATCTAAATCACTAGGATTAAATTCCTAGAAGCTTCCATCTTCAGATAGAGGCTCAAGGGTCTTTCCTCGAGGAAGTTTCTTGATCTTCCTGAGTTGAATTCCTCCATTAGACCTCAGATGGCACCAGTTTAGCATGACTTTATATATTTGATTAATGTCTGTCTCCCCTACTAGATTCGTAAACTTTTGCTCACACAGAAGCACATCGATAAATGCTTATGTGAATATGAATAAGCCCACTAATGAGGAAATGATTATATATCATATACCTCACTATGGAATACTAAGTAGCTGCTAAAAAGAGATAACTCATATACTAACACGAATGTCTATATTATTAATTTAAAACAGCACATTACAGAACAGTATGCATACTATTTTTAAAACTTATATGTATATACATTTATTTAAAAAAAAAAACTCTGTGTTTGTTGGGGTGGTGTGGGAGGCTGTATTTAAAAAGGTTTGCGCCAGGCATGGTGGCTCAAACCTGTAATCCCAGCACTTTAGGAAGCCGAGGCGGGTGGATCACGAGGTCAAGAGATCGAGACCATCTGGTCAACATGGTGAAACCCCGTCTCTACTAAAAATACAAAACATTAGCTGGGCATAGTGGCGCGTGCCTGTAATCCCAGCTACTCAGGAGGTTGAGGCAGAAGAATTGCCTGCACCCGGGAGGCGGAGGTTGCAGTGAGCAGAGATCGCGCCATTGCACTCCAGCCTGGGTAACAAGAGTAAAACTCCGTCTCAAAAAAAAAAAAAAAAAAAAAAAGGTTTGCAAGACTCAAGACTAACAATAAATTGCTTGAAGTGCTTGCCCTGGAAAATGGAAATGAGACAAGGAAGAGGAAAAATAGGATAACAATTTCTACTTAAAAATTTCTGGGTTTGACTTTATCCAGTGACCATATAGTATTGTTGTAATTAGTTCAACAATGCCATTTTTAAAATAATGATACAGTTCACGAAAGTTCAGGAAACTGATCATTTCTAAATACAATGAAAAAGAGGTAGAAAAGTCACTTTGTATGATCCTCAACAAGGATACAGTTCTAGAAACAAGCTAATTTCCAAGCCAGACCTTCAATCTAGCAGTAAGTTCTGATGAAGAAGCAAAATGGAAGAGAACAATTGGAAATGCCAGAATTTGTTCGTTTAATTAGGTTTTACGTCACTTTTATTAACAAAAGAGATTTCAAAAATTTATTGCTGTCCTGGCATGGTGGCTCACACCTGAAATCCCAACACTTTGGGAGGCCGAGATGGACAAATCACTTGAGATCAGGAGTTCAAGACAAGTCTGGCCAACATGGGGAAACCCTGTCTCTACTAAAAATATAAACATTAGCTGGTCATGGTAGAGAGCACTTGCTACTTGGGAGGCTGAGGTATGAGAATCACTTGAACCCGGGAGGTGGAGGCTGCAGTGAGCCAAGATCATGCCACTGCACTCCAGCCTGAGTGACAGAGCAAGACTCCACCAAAAAAAAAAGGCATTGATTCCTTTATATAAACTTGGAAGGAAAATTAGAAAAAAATATAATAGCATGAATTTTTCTTAGTTTACTCCAATTGCTTTAAATTAAATACAATTGAATACATGAAAGCACCTTGCTATCCCTCACTTCTCAAATAACAGCCCTTATTATCTTTACCATAACTCAAATAGAAAGGTCATTTTCTAAATTCACACAGGTTACACAGTAAAGAGCAGGAACAAATATACTGGTGGTGCACAGATAGGATCATTCCACAGATAATGGCAGAAAACCTCACTTTGGTTGTGCAGGTGGAGAGACCCACAGTTTCTGAAAAAGGGGAGGTGGGCGTGTGGGCATGATTCCTCCAGCAGCAGCCTACGAGGAAGAGCTGGGAAAAAGTCTGTGAATATAGAATAAATACTGTCACTTGGAGCTGCATTGATTCTTTTTTCAGACTAACTAATGGCTCAGATGGTAGAACAACCAAATGATGACTAAAATATGAGTCAAATGCTTTCAAATCAAATCATTCCAGTGAAACAGGAACAGAGGCAAGGAGAGAACAGGTCATTAGAGGTTCTAACCAAAACTTGTTAAATCTAAAAAAACTCACTCTCCTAAATGACTGCCTCTTTCTATCTAAGTCATTTTGATGTTAGTGAACTGGAGACAATAGATCTTTATTACCTGTGACACCTACTGATCAGCTCTCAGCAGCGGAAAAGGCAGCTCCTGGCTGGGCTCATACACTTTTCCCAATCCTAATTTGTCTTCTCTCCCATGATCTATCCAGCATGTCTTCAGTGATGCCAAAGGCTGTTACAAAACTCTAAAATAAGGCTCAAAGTTTACTTTTTTAATATTTTTGAAAACCAACTTTCATTTAAATATAAAAATAGCTCATATTAAGATGAAATGGGGATGGGGGAAGGGAGGTGAGAGGAAGCCTATTATGAAATGGAATCACAGGTCATGAAGCTCCCAGAAGGCTGAAACTAATCCCCTGTGACACGGAAGAGGTGGCAGCATGTGCGCTGGCCCTCGTGGAAGTACCACGTGGCCCACAACACACTCGTGGGTGATTTCCCTGACATCTTTCTCCTCCCCCTTCCTTCTGCTAATTTCTTCGTTTCCAATTCTTTCCTCAAATGTTAATCCCTATCTTACCATTCTATTCTTCCAAAAAAATATGTATTTTTCTAAACAAAGCCTCTTACCACATTTATTGGAAGCAGACTTAATCAAGAATAAGTGGAAGTACCCACATGTCTCTGTTGTGTCAGGTGCCTGTTTTTATCCCTACGCCACCTCCTCCTTTTTGAGAATTATCACTCATGCAGTAGGAGGAATACAGCACAATGTTTAGCACCCAGCCCAAGTACAGGACCTCTCCCAGCAAACCAGGATGCCGGCAGAGACTGGAGCTGACTTCAGCCTAAGCTAGGCAGGCTACACACATTCCCTGTTCTCTTCCCTGAATGGATTCACTTACAAAGGAGGATAACATGATTTTTTTTAACATTTTTTATTGCTATAAGACATACATAAAATTTATCATTTTTACCATTTTTAAGTGTACAGCTAAGCAGTGTTAAGTACCTTCTCATTGTTGCACAATTATAATCACCACACACCACCAAAACTTTCCATCTTCCTAAATGGAAACATTGTATCATTAAATAATAACTCTCCATTCTCTCCTCCCCAGCTTGCAACTGCCATTCCATATGTTGCACATTGAGGATCCCTTATCTAAAATTCTTTTTTTTCTTTTTAATGAGACAGAGTTTCACTCTTATTGCCCAGGCTGGGGTGCAGTGGCACAATCTCGGCTCACTGTAACCTCTGCCTCCTGGGCTCAAGTGATTCTCCTGCCTCAGCCTCCTGAATAGCTGGAAGGGAAAACAGTAGAAGTAACCAGCATTTGCTAATTGCTTGCCATGTGCCAGGTGCTTTACCCAATCACTGCATGTATAGCTCCCAATGACTCTGCGAGGTAAATATTGTAATAGCCACTTTATATAGGAAGAAAAATGAAGGCACTGAGACCTTAAGTAACCACCTCCAAAGCTGGGATTTAAACTTACATCTTGGATTCGGAGGCCTGTATTCATTCCACTACACATGTTGTTCCTTATGAATCAGGGCCGAATGTGACAACTCCTGGGGGAGACGCTACAGGAAGGTACAAGAGGAAGAGAAGAGATTGCCCCTTGTCTGATGGTAAAGGCACATGACAGGGGTAGGTGTTAGAGGTCAGGAAGGTTTATGTTTGACAGAAATGGAGGGCGGAAAAAATTGCACAAGCAGAGCAAAATAAGAGAGGCAGAAAATTCAGTACATACTTCGTGCCCAGTGGAACTGTGGGCCATAAGGCTGCAAAGTGGTGCAGGGAAAAGTCATGGTCACAATGAAATGCTAGCTCAAAGAGTCTGAACTCCACCATCAGGCAATGGTGAGCCACTGTAGGTTTTTGAAATGGGACATAGTCAGAGTTATGCTTCAGGAAGATCACCATGGCAATAATGCACCACAAGGATGGAAGTGGTGACAGTAGTTTAAAGGTAGGAAAAGCAGTGAGAAGGTCCCTGGTGACAGCAAATGAGGCATAAACAGAATGGAAAAGAGGATATGGATGTGAGAGATATCTCAGAGGTGGGAATGACAGAACTTGGCAATAGTGATTTCATAACACACTTCATAAAGCATCAAGTAGGCTGACCATACCTTCTGGTTTGCCTGGGGTATGTTTTCCTGATGTAAGGACTAATGGCATCCTTTCACTCTCAACAAGGTCCAAGTTTGGACGATAAATTATATAACCATATTAATTAGGAGCAATTAGTAAACAGAATCAAAGCTAACTCCAAGATTTTAAACCTGGATTAGTAAGGAAAGTGGTAACACCTTTGGAAACACAGAAGGGAAATCAGGTTTCTGCGAAAGATGTTGAGTTTTGATCTGGACATGTTAACTTTGCTGCTGAGGTGAGGATTTATTTAAGAGCGAGAAGCACCTTGCCCATGGATTTCCCCTGTATCACATGAAGGAAGGCATCATTGACCTAAAACAAAATGCAAAAGAATGTAGTCAGATTTGCATATATGGATATTTCAACAAACAGTTGTTGCTAGTTCAGTAATTAAAATAACCAACATATTAAGATGTATCTCCAATGAACTATAAATAACTAAGTATGCAATACTAACTAATTATCACAAATGCAAAGGAAAACAACATTCAGGAATAACCCAAGCTCAATATTTCTATCTAAATGCGTAATTCTCAGTGTTGTCAAATACACGCCAGACGGTAAAAAGTCCTAGACCTGTCCATACTCCACCGTAATAGCTCTTCGTTTTCTAGCTTTTGAAATAATGGAGCCACTGGCAGAAGAATCAATATTTTTATGTTTAATAATTTTTGTCTTTTTATTAAAATTGTCCTGTTTCCTATGTAACTGAAATTGTAATCTATCTTGAATCTTTTTTAGGAAGTACAAGGTTACAAAACATATCTAAAACAGCTACAGTAATCAAGGCATTGTCATATTGGTGAAAGAACAGACAAACAGATCAATGGAATAGAATAGAGAATCCAAAAATAGATCCATACAAATATAGTCAACAGATCTTTGACAAGAGAGCAAAGCAATTCAATGGAGACAGAATAGTCTTTCAACAAATGGTGCCAGAAAAACTGGATATCCACATGCAAAAATATGAATCTAGATACAGACCTGATACTCTTCACAAAAACCACCTCAAACTGGATCATAGACCTTAAATGTAAAATGCAAAACTATAAAACTTCCAGAAGAAAATATGGGGAAAAATCTAGGTCTCCTTGGTTTAGAAATGAGTTTTTAGATACAGCACCAAAAAAGCACAATCCATGAAAAAAAAATTGGTAAGTTGTCTTCTTAAAGTGAAAAACTTATGCTCTGCAAAAGGCATTGTTAAAAGAATAAAAAGACAAGCCACAGTCAGAGAGAAAAATATCTGCAAAACACATATCTGATAAATGACTTGTATCTAAAATATACACATAATTCTTAAAACTTAACAATAAAAAGCAGGCAAAAGATCTGAACAGACACGTCACCAAAGAAGATATACAGATGGCAAATAAGCATATAAAAAGATGCCCAACAGCATGTCACTAGGGAACTGCAAATTAAAACAACAATGAGACACCACTACAAACCTGCCAGAATGGCTAAAATCCAAAATACTAACAGCAAATGCTGGTGAGGATGTGGGGCAATAGAAACTCCCATTTGCTGCTAGAGGGAATACAAAATGGTACAGTCGCTTTGGAAAACAATTTGGCAGTTTCTTACAGAACTAAACACATCCTCACAATACAATCCAGCAATTTCACTCCTAGGTATTTACCCAAATGATCCAAAAACTTGTGTCCACACAAAAGCCTGCACATAAGTGTTTATAGCTGCTTTATTGACAATTGCCAAAACTTGAAAACAACCAACATGTCCTTAAATAGGTGAATGGAAAAACAACCCGTGGTACATCCATACAACGAAACATCATCCTGTGATAAGAAGAAATGATCCACCAAGCCAAGAAAAGACATGGAGGAACCTTAAGTGCATATTTCTAAGTGAAAGAAGCCAGTGTGAAAAGGCTACATGCAGTCTGAATCCAACCATATAAATTCAGGAAAAGGCAAAACTGTAGAGAAAGTAAAAGGATCAGTGGCTGCCAGGGACTGAGGGGCTGGGGGTAACGATGACTATGTAGAGCGCAGGGGATTTTTTTAGAGCTGTGAAGCAATTAAATCTAGACAAAAAGCAATTAAATCTAGACAAAAGTGATAGTAGCATGACAAATGTGAAAGAAGACTTTTGCAAAGTCTCAAACTAACATCTAGAGCTTTGCGACTCAAAGGGTGGTTCAAGAACCCCAGGCTTCTGCATCACCTAGGAGCTTATTGGAAATGCGCGATCTGGAGTCCCATCCTATCCTCATTGAATCATAATCTGAATCTTAACAAGATTCCCAGGTAATTTGTATGCACATCAATGTTTCAGAATACACAAGGAACGTTTGCAACTTAGTAAGAAAAAGACAGGAAGGCCAGGCATGATGATTCATACCTGTCATCCCAGCATTTCGGGAGGCCAAGTTGGGAGGATCACTTGAGTCCAGGAGTTGGAGGCCAGCCTGGGCATCACAGGGAGACCCCATCTCTATTAAAATTTTTTTTTAATTAGCCGGGCATGGTGGCACATGCCTGTAGTCCCAGCTACTCAGGAGGCTGAGGCAGGAAGTCACTTGAACTTGGGAGGATTGCTTGAGGCCCAGAGGTAGTCTTCAGTGAACCATGATCGCATCACTGCACTCCAGCCTAGGTCACAGTGCAAGACCTCCTCTCAAATAAACAAGAACAAAACCCAAAGAGACAGGAAGCCAAATACAAGACTACACAAACAGCTTAAATTGCAATTCAAAGCACTGGAAACCTGAATGGATACCAAATGTATATAAAGAGATGCTTAAATGTATTAGAAATCAGGAAAACTCAAATGAAAAGAGTAAGGTGCCACTTTACGCCTTATCAGTTTGGCAAAAATCTGAATGTTGGACATATCAACAGGGTGGCAAATAGTCAAGAATTCTCACGTGCTGCTGATAGAGGCACAAACTGGTCAAGTCATTCTACAGAGTAATTGGCAGTCAAATTAAGTATGCATACATCCTATGACCCAACAATCTACGCCTGGGAAAATAACCCCAAAGTGACCTTTGAACAAGTCCCTCAGGTTACACATATAAGGCTGTTTACTGCGGTTCTATTATGGATTGATTAGGGAATCAAGTCAACCTCAACGTTCATCAGTAGAGAATGAATCTGTAAACTGTGGTGGAGGTACGTCATGCAGCACGATGTGGTAGTGGGAAGCAATGAACTGGATACAGGAACAGCAACACAGATGGATCTTAAAAAGACAGCGCTGAGAGAGTTTATGAAACAGAACAAGGTCTAGTGCCTCACACCATTTATGTAACTTAAAAAGAAATTAACACACAAATTGACTCTATTTGTTTTACAAGGAAGTGTAAATCCAAAGATACACGTCAAACTCATCACAGACTGGCTCAGAAGGAAGGAAAAAGAGTAGGGAGAGGCAGTGGGAAACGAGGATAAAGGGAATAAGTAAATAGAGACATTCATAAAATTACCGACATCAAAACAAAAGATCAGCTTTCCATGATCCAACAATGAAAATGTGCTTTGAAATAAAGATTATGATTAATCAACCCTTTCCATTTGAGATTCTCCAAAAAAAAAAAAATAAGAAGAAAAATAAAGTAAAATAAGTACAGGAACAAATCAATCATGGCAACTCCTCTGCCGTATGAAATCCCTGGTTTCTAAAACATCTACCTTTCAGAGCTCTGTGCCTTACAGAGACCTTTCCCATCTAAGCAAATTTAGACTCTCGACAAGAGGTGGAAGAGGTCTAAGACAGATGTTTGAAACACTCATCCCACTTGTCAGTCATTTCCAGGTGACTCACAGCTGCATCACTCTCTCTGTCAGTTAGAAGTCACTTGTTCCCAGAGATGTGTCATAGCCCAACAATAGAAAATACTTGAGAAAATAAATATTATTAAAGCTAGTGATACTTTTTTGCTGGCATCCTAAGGGAATGAAGAATCTTCTGCAAATAAATGTTAACATAAAAAGAAAGCTGTCCTCTCAAATGCTCAAGCTAATTTTAATCATATTGCATATGAATCTTTATTAGAATGTGTCACAAATTTCTGTGACTTCTATAACAGAAAATACTGGGGGAAAGCACAATCTTCTCATTCCATGACTTGAGCATTTCAAAATGTTGAACATCCATTATCTTACCTTGTTTTTCCGATATTCTGTCACCTTTCCATGTCCAGTTGCCACTTCTGTTGTAACTGTAGCTGCTTCTAAAAATAATCCAACTCTGTCCCTTTCTACCTGGTGGTCTCTGTCTGGGCTGGGAAAACAGACTGACTCTCAGTGGTGTTAAGGACTGGAAGTTTAATCAAGGTAATAAGGATCTGAGTGAGAAACTGAAAAGTAAAGCGTATGGCTTTAGACCAGTCTTTGGATAGCTACTTCAGATAGCCTAGGGACACTTTCCTCCTGGATTCTGCAGGCTGTGTTACAGAGAGGAAGACTGCACAATACCGATGCCTAGATATAATAGATACACAGGCTGTTCCCAGCACCCTGGTTTTCTGCCTTCAGTTGGATGAAGCCATAATTAAATTTGTCTCTGGAGAAATGCAACCTGGCATTTGGAGCAGGATAAGAACACTGCTATTGTTTTAGGATATGAAGGTTCTGCTGTTGGAATTTTTAACTAGTTCTTCAATCAGGAATAATCAAAGTAACTTAGAGTTTTCTAAATATATCATATTGATGTGTGCATTCATTAGAAACTGGCTCTTCCCTTGAGATCTTCCCAACTAAAAAATAAACTCTTTATGAGCAAGGCTAAATCTTACTTTTTATTGACTGACATATAGTGAATGTTTGATGAATAAAATAAATCATGAATTAATGAATATATCTGAGATGAATGGGACTGGGTTTTTTCCTATTAGTTTTTGAAGTACAGGTGGTTTTTGGTTTCATGGATAAGTTACTTAGTGGTGATTTCTGAGACTTTAGTGTACCGATCACCCAGCAGTATACATGGTACCCAATATGTAGCCTTTTATCCATCCCCACTGCAATCTTCCGCCACACCAAGACCCCAAAGTTCATTAATGTCACTCTTATGCCTTTGAGTCCTCATAGCTTAGCTCCCACTTATAAGTGAGACCATACGATATTTGATTTTCCATTCCTGAGTTACTTCACTTACAATAATGACCTCCAGCTTCATCGAGTTGCTGCAAAAGGCATTTTTAAAATTCCTTTTTGTGACTGAGAATTCCAGGATTTACATATACCACATTTTCTTTATCCACTCACTGGTTAATGGGCACTTAGGTGGGTTCTATATCTTTGCAATTGCAAATTATGCAGCTAAAAATGTGTATGTGCATGTCTTTTTCATATAATGACTTCTTGTCCTTTGTGTAGATACCCAATAGTGGGACTGCTGGATTGAACAACAGTTCTACTTTTAGTTCTTTAAGGAATCTCCATACTGTTTTCCATAGTGGTTGTACTAATTTACATTTCTACCAGCAGTGTAAAAGCGTTACCTTTCTACCACATCCACACCAACATCTATCGTTCTTTAACTTTTTAATTATGGTCATTCTTGCAGGAGTAAAATGGTATCTCATTGTGATTTTAATTTGCATTTCCCTGATTATTAGTGATGTTGAGCATTTTTTCATATGTTTGTTGACTGTTTGTATATCTCCTTTTGAGAAATGTCTATTCATGTCCTTCCCCCACTTTTGATGGAATTATTTGTTTCTTTGTTGCTGTTTGAGTTCCTTGTAGATTCTGGTTACTAGTTCTTTGTCAGATGCATAGTTTGCAAATATTTTCTCCTATTCTGTGGGTTGTCTGTTTACTCTGGTGATTATTTCTTTTGCTGTGCAGAAGCTTTCTAGTTTAATTAGGTCCCATCTATTTATTTTTTGTTTTTTGTTGCATTTGTTTTTGGGGTCTTAGTCACAATTTATTTGCTTAAGCCAATGTCTAGAAGAGTTTTTCTGATGTTATCTTCCAGAAGTTTTTCAGGTCTTAGATTTAAGTCTTTAATCCATCTTGAGTTGATTTTTGTATAAGATGAGAGATAGGGATCCAGTTTGTTTTTTCTACATGTGGCCTGCCAGTTTTCCCAGTACCATTTACTAAATGGGGTCTCCTTTCCCTAATTCATGTTTTTGTATGATTTGTTGAAGATTGGTTGACTGTAAGAATTTGGCTTTATTTCTAGGTTCTCTATTCTGTTCCATTAGTCTATGTGCCTATTTTTAAACCAGTAGCATGCTGTTTTGGCAACTATGGCCTTGAAGTCGGGTAATGTGATGCCTCCAGATTTGTTCTTTTTGCTTAGCATTGCTTTGGCTATATGGGCATTTTTTTGGTTCCATATGAATTTTAGGGATTTTTTTCTAGTTATGTGAAGAATGATGATATTTTGATGGGAATTGCATTGAATCTGTAGATTGCTTTGGGCAGGAGGTCATTTCCATAATATTGATTGTTCCCATCCATGAGCATGGGATGTGTTTCCATTGCTTGTGTCATCTATGATTTCTTTCAACAGTGTTTTGCAGTTTTCTTCATAAAGATATTTCACCTCCTTGGTTAAGTATATTCCTAGGGTTTTTGGAGGAGTTTTTTTGTTTTGTTTTGTTTTTGTTTTTGTTTTTGTTTTTGCAGCTATTATTAAAAAGGACTGAATTCTTGATTTGATTCTCAGCTTAATCACTGTTGGTGTACAGTAGTGCAACTGATTTGTGTACAATGATTTTGTATCCTGAGAATTTACTGAATTCGTTTCTCAGATCTAGGAGCTTTTTGGATGAGTCTTAAGGGTTTTCTAGGTATACAATCATGTCATCAGCAAATGGCAGCCATTTGGCTTCCTCTTTTCCATTTTGGATATCCTTTATTTCTTTTTCTTGCCTGATTGTACTGGCTAGGATTTCCTGTACTATGTTAAATAGGAGTGCTGAAAGTGGGCATCCTTGTCTTGTGCCAGTTCTCAACAAGAATACTTTCAACTTTTCCCCATTCAGTATAATGTTGACAGTGGGTTTGTCACAAATGGCTTTTATTAATTTGAGGTAAGTCCCTTCTATGCCTGTTTTATGGAGGTTTTTATCATAAAGCGATGCTGGATTTTATCAAATGCTTTTTCTGCATCTATTGAAATGATCATATAGTTTTTGTTTTTAATTCTTTTTATGTGATGTACCACATTTATTGACTTGCATATGTTAAACCATCCCTGCATCCCTGGGATGAAACCCACTTGATCATGATGTGCTATCGTTTTGATGGGCTGTTAGATTTGGTTATCTAGTATTTTGTTAAGGACTTTTGCTCTATATTCACAAGGGAAATTGGTCTGTAGTTTACTTTTTTTGTTATGTCCTTTCTTGGTTTGGATATTAGGGTGATACTGGCTTCATAGAATGACTTAGGAATCATTTCCTCTTTCTCTATCTTTTGGAATGGTTTCACTGGGATTGGAACCAATATTTCTTTGAATGTCTGGCAGACTTCAGCTGTGAATCTATCTGGTCCTGGGCTCCTTTTTTTTGTTGGCAATTTTTTTTTATTACTGATTCAATCTCTCTTCTTGTTATTGGTCTGTTCATGGTTTCTGTTTCTTCCTGATTCAATCTAGTAGGGTTGTATGTTTCTAGGAATTTATCCATTTCCTCTAGATTTTCTAGTTTGTACTTGTGTTCCCACTAGCCTTGAATGATCTTTTGTTATTTCTGTAGTATCATTTGTAATATCTCCAGTTTCATTTCTAATTGAGCTTATTTGGATTTTCTCTCTTCTTTCCTTGGGTAATTTTGCTAATGGTGTACCAACTTTATCTTTTCAAAGAACCAGCTTTTGTTGCATTTATCTTTTGTATTTTGTTGTTGTTGTTTCAATTTCATTTTGCTCTGCTCTGATCTTTCTTATTCCTTTTCTTCTTCTGGGTTTGGGTTTAGTTTGTTCTTGTTTCTCTTGTTCTTTGAATGTAACATTGGGTTGTCAATTTGTGCTCTTTCATGCTTTTTGATGTAGGCATTTAATGCTATGAACTTTCCTCGTAGTACTTCTTTTGCTGTATCCCAGAGATTTTGATAAGTTGTGTCAGTATTATTCATTTCAAAGAATTTTTAATTTCCTTCTTGATTTCATTGTTAACCAAAAAAATCATTCAAGAGCAGATTATTTAATTTCCATGTGTTTATACAGTTTTTGAGGGTTGCTTTTGAAGTTGATTTCCAGTTTTATTCCACTGTGGTCTGAGAAGATACTTGATATGATTTTGATATTCCTAAATTTATTGAGACTTGTTTTGTGACCTATAATATGGTCTATCTTGGAGAATATTCCATGTGCTGATGAGAAGAATGTAGAGTACTACAGCTGTTGGGTACAATGTTCTGTAAATATCTGTTAAGTCTATTTGTTCTAGGGTATCGTTTAAGTCTATTGACTTTCTGTCTTGACAATCTGTCTACTGCTATGAGTGAAGTATTGAAGTCCCCTACTATTATTATATTACTATCTCATTTCTTAGGTCTAGCAGTAATTGTTTTGTAACTCTGGAAGCTCCGGTGTTAGATGCATATAAATGCAGGATTATAATAACTTATTGTTGGACTGATCCTTTCATCATTACATAATGTCCTTCTTTGAATTTTTTTAAACTGTTGCTGCTTTAAAGTCTGTTTTGTCTATAAGAAAGCTACTCCTGCCTGCTTTTGGTTTCCATTTGTGTGGAACCTCTTTCTCCACCCCTTTATTTTGAATTTACATGAATCCTTTCGTGTTAGGAGAGTCTCTTGAAGATAGCAAATATTTGGTTGGTGGCTCTTTATCCATTCTGCCATTCTGTATCTTTTAAGTGGAGCGTTTAGGCCATTTACATTTGATGTTAACATTGAGGTGTTAGGTACTGTTCTACTCATCATATTAGTTGTTACCTAGATACTGTTTTTTTCATTGTGCTATTGTTTTACAGGCCCTGTGAGACTTATGCTTTAACGAGGTTCAACCCCAGCCTACAGAAATGGGATTGTTTTCAAAAGGTAAAAACTTTTGGCTAGCAGTATGTTCTTAAGGTGAATTACATTCATCACATCATTGATCTAAGTTTATCTAAATCTTAGATCCTCTACAAATCTAATGAAATGGCGAACATTCAAGGAAACAACTGACAAGACTAAGTTTTGGCAGATGCAGAGCAACTGGAACTCTCATACATGGGGAATGCAAGATGGCACAAGCACTGTGGAAAATAGTTTGCCAATTTATTAAAAGCTAAACATGTAGTAGCAAACCAATACAAGCAAAATCCCAAAATGTTAAGACAGACAGCTCAACTTTGGGCACATTTGTATGCCAGAGCACCAGTTTCTAATCCAGAATACAGCAAAAGAAATAGAAAACCTGTGTAATATGGGCTTTGGTAGGAATGTGGTATCAGTGGCCTTGTCTTCAAAGTCATAGGATATGGAAACTGAAACAGAATTGCTTCTGAATAACTGAGGCATAGAGAAAGAGCTGCTGATATCACTGAAGGTGCCCACTTTTGAAGGGGCATCAACATCTGTTATTTTTAGAATTCTGCACAGATTTATTTTAACGTTATCATTCAGAAGCAGCTACAATTCAATCCTTGCCTCATAACATTCTTGCTTCATGATGTTATCTAGGCAACACTGGAGAATGAGGAAAAAAGTAAAACCAATTAAACATCTGTGTAAATTGTTTTAAGTTAAACATACATCTAGCATATAGCCCAGAAATTTCAGTCCTAAAATATATAAAACCATACGTCTACACCTGTCATGAATGTTTATAGAAGATAAATTTATAATCACCAAAAACTGAAAACAATCAAATGTCTGTATACTGGTGAATGAAAAATTTAAAAACTGTGGTACATCGATACAATGAAATACTACTCAGCAATAAAAAGGAATGGATTACTGACACACGAAGCAACATGGTGCACCTCAGAAGCATGACACAAAGAGAAAGAAACCAAACTCAAAAGTCTACATACTGTATGATTTCATTTACATGACATTCCAGAAAAGAAAAAGTATACAGGAAGAAAACAGGTCAGTGACTACCAGTAGCTGTGGAGTAGGAAAAGGAGACTAATTACAAGGCACACAAGGGAGGTTTTGGGGGTGATGGAAATGTTCTTATATCTTGACTGTGGTGGGGTAGCTATATGCTCTACAGGTTTGTCAAAACTCAGAGAACTGTACATCTAAAAAGGGTGAATTTTATTATATGTAAATTATATCTCAACAAGCTTAACTTTTTTTAAAAAGTCAGGCAATGTGGTACTAAACATAAAAATAAATAAATTTTTGAAGTTGAGCATCAGCCTGGCCCATAGAAAATAGAACCTAATCAAAAGTTATGCCCTAATGCATCACTAAGGGCTGCAATCCCAGAGAGGCAAGAGTAAAGGAAAAAGTGAAGCAAATCAATGAAAGAAGGAGAAACTACAGTGCATTGTGTTACTGATTTTGAATTGGTTGTAGCTTCGGGGGACACGCAGTTAGCTGTCGTTCTCACAGGACATCTATAGAGAAGCCACTGGATAGTAGCAATGGTTGTTCACAATAAAAAAAAGAAAGAAAGAAAGAAAAAAAAAATGCTGGGTGCAGTGGCTCATGCCTATAGTCCCAGCATTTTGGGAGGCCGAGGCAAGTCGATCACCTGAGGTCAGGAGTTCGAGACCAGCCTGACCAACATGGTGAAACCCCATCTCTACTAAAAACACAAAATTAGCCTCGTGTGGTGGCAGGTGCCTGTAATCCCAGCTACTTGGTAGGCTGAGGCAGAAGAATCACTTGAACCCAGTGCGCAGAGGTTGCAGTGACCGAGGTCACGCCACTGCACTCCAGCCTGGGCAACAAGAGCAAAATTCCGTCTGGAAAAAAAAAAAAAAAAAAAGAAGCGGGAGCCATATGAAACAGTCAACAGGGAGGAGAAAAAGCAAACAATTTATCTCCTTTCATTCCTCCCAATGAAAAGCTTGCTCAATGGAGTGAAATACCTATACTTCTGGACTGCATTGCCCAGCCCCTGCATACAGTTTCTGGGAAAGCCAGAGGCTTCAACAGGTCCATTTGGATCAAACCTTTGCACCAGAGCTGCAGAAGCTCCTCTGTCATGAGCAGAATGGAGCCCTTGCCTGTAGGATCAGCTCCCAACCCAGGAAAGGACGAGGCCATTAACGATGTTAGGAGATGCATCCCAGGGATAGTGATTTGGGCTGCATAAACCACAGGATCAGCTACAGGAGTCATCACTGGAAAAGCGTGATAAATGGCCAAGGCCTGGAGCAGGTGGGGCCAGCAGATATGGGGAGTTTCACAAACTGGGTCTAGAACAATGGGCTATAATTAATAGACCTTCTAAACTAAAAGAGTAGTTTCATTTTTAAGAATATGCCACAGATACACAGAAAATTTCAAGCAAACAATTTCTATCCATTAACAATTTCTATCCATCTGTTCATATGATGATCTCACCTGACTTCTAAATAATAAACAAGTTCAGATCTGTGAGGTTAAACACCATGTCAAGCTGACATGTTCAGGGACCGCTCCATACAGAAAGCAGACACTGCACATCTAAATAATGCCCTCCTCTGGACAGATCACAGGACCAATTCATGATCCACCCACCACAGCATGGATATAATCCTTCAGAAAATAATAAATTCTAAGTAGTATTCAAAATCTAAAGACTGTCTTATAATCCTTCCCTCTGAGACATCAATGCAAAAATGTTACAGTTGAGGGGAACTGAAAAAGCTCAACTCCGTATTTTAACATGGCAATATCTTATGCTTTTAAAAAGTTACTACAATCATTATGTGCTTTTACATGTATCATCTTATTTAACCCTCATAATCACCCTAGGAGACAGGGTATATTGTTGCTCCTGTTACAGATGAGAAAACTAAGGCACAAAGATGTGTAATTTGCCCACAGCGTCTGAACTTTGCTAGTCTGAGCCCAGAGCCCCATACTCATACACAGTCATTCAGCAGATATGTGAGTGCCTGCCAGAAGCTGGAGATATCGAGGTGCAGATAGCACATGACCCTGCTTGTGCACAGTTTATGCTCTACGGGAAAGACGGGCATTGGACAAGTAATCACAAGTAAATAAAGGAGAAGCAGAGTCCTACGGAAGTTCACACCCTGTGCCTACTCAAAAATCTACGGTGCAAAGTTTGTGGTCATATTAATATCAACTACCAAGGTTAAATCTGCAAGTACACATATTCAGGAGAAAATGCAAGCCAGTCAGATTCACTAGTGCTTTTTAGTTTGTATTTTCTCTATATACAGTACAGTGGTCATTTTCCAAACCTAAACAGGTCCTGATAAAAAACTTTTCCAGTATTAAACAATTTACATGTTTACTAATTTGCTCATTTAATGTTTTTCTTACCCAGGCTTTAAAGTTCAATGAAATTAATTATATATCTATTTAACCATCTTCATTTTCAAAAGAACAAAGAACAAAATATATAAATTCTGGTACTGCTCAGGAAAATATAAGAGTACTGGTTATTTTAACTACAACATAGTTATTTCACACAGATAATTCTATGATAAATAGATAAACTTCATTCTATAAAATAAGGCTTCTCAGAAGTGACTTCTTGGCTTGCTTGAGGAGAGAGTTTGACACAGTCATAAGAAGCCCAGATTCTGGCATCAGACGGTCCAAGACTAGATTTACTTCCTACCTATCACTGGGCAAGGCTCCTAGCCTCTGCAAGTCCTGATTCTTTCATCTGTAAAATGTAATAAAGTTGCTGAGACCTCAAAGGGTTGTTGTGAAGGTTAAAGGAGATAATGCATGTAAAGTGTTTAGCATAGTTCTTGACCCATAGTAAGCACCTAATGTATATGAGCTGTCATTCCCATTATTAATCCTCTAAATGGTTTGCATATTAAAAGAAACAGAAAAAGAAGAAAAGGTAAATGGATGGTGTATGAATGAGATGCTTGAAATGTGTTAGGGAGCATGGCCTAAAGAGCCACCCAATTACACCAAGGGCAGCAGAGTGAGAACAAGTCTATAAATCCCACATGCTGAGCCCTCACTGGAAAGGAGAAGGGCAAATGGAAGCTGACAGGTGGTTAGTAATTACATAGTCAATTCATGTTTACAGAGGAGAGAGAACTTCAACGGGGATAATTAAAACCATAATCTACCTCCTGCCTAAACAGCACCTAAAAGACCTTGAGGGAGAAGAGGCAGTTCAAACTAACACTTGTTTCCACTTCTGTATACCTGATTGTCCTTATCCCTTATCAACGGGTATAGCCTCAGGTAAAGCAAACATCCGGTTAGAAGTCACATGCTAAAAGCCGCAGGATGGAAGGGGACTCAGAACTTGGGGTTTTCATTTTTTTAAGTCACAAGTCCTTTTCTTAAAAGTTTGAACAAAGTAGTTAAAATGTACAGCTACTCAAACTCCAGCAGCGATGGTGTCCCAGAGAACAAGCCGCTCACATCTACACCTGCTGCCCCCAGCCCCACATCCCTGCTGTGGCTCCTGCAGCACAGTCTGAAAACTACTCATAACACTTAATTTTAGAGAGGCAGAAACAGAAGTCAGAAAAGCAAGGGGACTTCCACAAAATGACACAGCTGGAGGGACAAAGCTGTGACTGGCATCCAACCAGTATTCCACTGGACAGTTAGGTTCTCTTTACCACTGAACACCATCTTCCTAACTTACATACTAAAAAGACAAAGAAAATAAGCCATGTTTGAAAAGAATGTGTCTCCTCACAGGAAGAAACAACCATGGAAGGCTGGTTAGCCATGAAGTCTGGCACCGACAGCTTGGACTCCACTAATCTGCATTTGAACAAAATATCACCTCCATCTATGGCTGACAGGAGTTACCAAGACAGTTTTTTTGAACATTAAAACAAATTAAGTCAAAAAAATAATAAAGACTTCACAGTGAATGCCTAACAGATTCACATTTACAACTATATTGCATATGCATGCTTACAGTTACACTCCGGAGGAAGTATAAGCCACATTAATGAGATTGGGCGGAAAGAAAAAAGGGAGTGAATAGCCAACAAAATTAACTACAGTGACTAATGGATGAATTACAGTCTTATGATGCCAGGCACGATTTAGTGTTCTTCTCACAGAACCCCAACGTAGATCATCTGGTTGTGCTTTAAAGCATCTATATTTTAAAACCAAATGTCATGCCAAGCACTTTCTTAGACTTGTATGCTGTAGAGTTCAAAGTTCATATCAACATGTGTAAATCATTTTCTAAAGTACCGTAACTTTCCCCTATTTGAGAGAGCAGGAATGTGGACAGAGCCCTCAAATTTCAGCTTCACATGGCCTTCAGGGATTCAGATTCACATTGGGCCTGAGTCTACGGCCATACAACCCAGAAGACTAGGAAAAATCCTGTGGCCCCGACTCCTGTGCAATTCCACTAGTTTGTGTTGCATTTTCACCTTTTTATTTTGTAAAAGGAGGATTTATAGTATCCAGAGATAAATTTATACCCAACAGCTTGACACAAGGTATTTCCTGGCCTCATCCGCATCACATCCCTTAAGTACGTCTCACCTCCTCCAGCTTGGAAACCATTCCGACATATGGTTGTATGCGCCCTTGCTGGCAGTACTGAAGCAATGAAGACAGGCTCTTGGAGAAGACAGGAAACTTTGTTTCTTTGTATTGACCATAGCGCAGGCCCATGGCAGAGACATTCTTCAGGAGTAGAAGGTTGGCTGGCACAGAAGCGATGTTTCCTCCAGCAAATCCCACCACCACAATCCTGCCCTCCCATGCCAGGCTGAGGAGACAGAGAAGAAGAAAAAGAAATTATAAAAAAAAAAAAAACAACATACATTCACACCCATTAGGATGGCTAGTCTCATAAAATAATAAGTGAAAAATGTTGGCGAGGGAAATTTAAGCCCTTGAGCACGGTTGGTGGGATTATAAAATGGTGCAACTACTACAGAAAACTGTATGAAGTTTCCTCAAAAAATTAAAAATAGGTTTAGCATTTCCACTTCTGATATATATCTAAAAGAATTGAAAGCAAGGTCTCAAAGAGATACTTGCATACCCATATTCATAGCAGCAGTATTCACAATAGCCAAGAAGTAGAAGCAACCCAGTGTCCATCAACAGAAAACTGATAAGCAAAATGTGATATATACATATAATGAAATATTATTCAGGCTTAAAAAGGAAAGAAATCCTGTCACATGCAATAACATGGATGATCCTTGAGAACATTATGCTAAGCGAAATAAGCCAAACATAAAAAGATAAATACTGTATGATTCCACTTAACAGGAGGTATCTAAATTAGTCAAATTCGTAGGAACAGAAAGTATAATGGTGGTTACCAAGGGCTAAGAAAAGGGAGGAAAGGAGAGATGTGGTTTAATGGCTATAGTTTCAGGTTTACAAGATGAAAAAGTTCTTAAGATCTGTCACACAACAATGTGAATATAATTAACACTATTGAACTGTACATTTGAAAATGGTTAAGATGGCAAATTTTATGTTATCTGTTTTTTACTATAATAAAAAAAAAAAAGGAGAATGAAAAAAAAAAGGAATGTACATTAATTTTCACAGAGAAAGAAAGGGCAGAGGTTACCAGGGGTTGGGAAGGGGAAAGAGGCAATTAATGTTTAACAAGTACAGAGTTTTTGTTGGGGATGATTATGCAACATTATGACTGTATTTAATGCCGGTGAATTGCACACTTATAAATCATTAAAATGATAAATATTAGGTTATGGCATGTTTTGCCACCATTTAAAAAAAAACAACAACATGTATTAAATCCACAGCTGGGAACTCCTCTTGACCTTGCAAATAGGCAGGAGTGAACCATCCTTTATTATTTTG